>NW_025941287.1:0-124669 GCF_000764305.2 Hyalella azteca | reverse complement strand
TGTTTCACTTGTCCTGCCTTAGTCACACTTGGAACAATAGTACCCAGACCCTCAGTACAAATCCATCAGGTGGTCGCAGAAATAGACACCTGACATTAGTATGAGAAACATGAAAATTAGAGATATATTATGCATAACATTAGTTTTAGTTCTATGTAGCGAGATCCGCTACATCTGCACCACTAACTTATTATCTACGTTGAACGATTGGCCTCGCCTGCTGGACGAAAGAGAGCCAGTGGATGCATCCCAGCAGGCATCTGACGTTGAAATAACGATGAATATTGGTTGATTTCGGTTTGAAATGTTGAACAACCAAAATTAAACGTCATATCAACGTCGAAATCTGACCAACGCTAGAAGGGTCTAAAAACAACCTTATTTCAACGTTAAAACAATGTCGATATTGGTACGTTAAATGTTTATTCATTTTTAAACGTCCGATCAACGTCTAAATATGACCAAAACTAGAATTATATGACCTGCTAGAATTATCAGTTCTAAATTCGATTTTCATATATGCTGGTAAATTTTACAAACAGATTGACGGTTTGGGCATGGGCCTTCCCCTCGGCCCAACCTTTGCGAATATTTTTATGTGTTTTCACGAGGTTTCATGGCTGACCAATTGTCCTGTCTCTTATACACATCTCATAGTTTATGTTAAAATTAAGCAACTCTGTAACGTTCATTAATCCGAGCATCTCTCGGTCATCAAAGTGCCAGCAATCAAGCTTTACGCCGGCAATATTACTTCAATAAGAAAACTTCANTGTCTCGCAGCAACTCAAATTTACCATCTACGTTAGGCTCATCTACCATCAAGTTAGTTAGGTCGGCTTGTAGGTTGGGAGGGAGCGCTGAAAGTACTAGATAACATTTCTGATCTACGTCAGTAACGGAATACGCATTGAACGCATAGCTACACAGCTTTATCCATTGAGCTACGGATGTTGGGGTGAATGGTGGCAAGCTGACATTATTCAAGTGAGTGGAGGATGTTTTACCGATACTAGCGGTATCTACAGCTGGGCTAGCCATTTTTGCTATTCTAACACTTGTGTTACGAGATTCGACTGATGCAGTTAATCCTTTCACTAAAATGCGCATATTAGACACGATTATTTTAGACACAGTATGATTAGGTGGTATAGGGTTAGACACAGTATAGGGTTAGACACAGTATTGGCAATAGCTGTAAGAGAAAGGTTTAGACTTTAGAACATGGAAATCTGAGGCTATGCAAGTTTATGTCCAACCAATTTCGTCCGCCATCAAAGCATGCAAGAAACCTATGAGAGCTAGAGTTAGCTTGAATAATTTGAACAAGAATTTTATTCGTCAATGTTTTGTGAATTTGAATAAGGTTGAGCTATTAATTCAATGAGCAAAGGTGATAGGCTAGCAAAGGGGAAATATTCTCACAAATTAGGTGGCTAAAAATGGGTTGAAATAAGGCGAGATCACCAAAATATAATGGGATGATATTGGGTCATGAAAAATTTTAGGGTCAATTGAAATACGACGGGAGCTATAGGGTTACCAAAAATGACGATATGGATTAATAAAAATAGCGATGGGGGTTACTGAAAATAGCGATGGGGGTTACTGAAAATAGCGATGGGGTCACCAAAAATATGTGGGGGTTTTATTTGCCACTCCACATTAAGTTAATAACTCCAATCAGGAAATTGAATGGCCTAGCTAGTTAACTTGAATTATTCGCCAAGGGACAGACAGAAGCATAAGGATCGGCAGGACGAATTTGGTTGGGAGAAATGAACACACAATTAATTATTGAGTTTTATTTATTTGGTATAGCTCACGTGACCTGTTCGATGATGTGGTGATGAAGATGATGTGCTCGGCTTAGTGATGTGCTCGTGGTTGCGTTGCGAATTCAGACACCGTGGTGAAGTTATCCGGGCACGATATTGAGAGTCGCAGATGTAGCGGATCTCGCTACATGCACTAATATTATGCATAACATATCTCTAATTTTTATGTTTCTCAAACTAGCACACTATAACTAATTTTTATGTTTCTTATACTAAAATTAATATTAGTACTTAGAATATACATTAAAGTCGTACATTTTAAATCATATTAAACAATTATAACATCATCACGTGAGTTTCGGAGAAAGCAGCTTAGTCGATGGCAACATTCATTCAAGGCCTTTTCACTGGTTCTTTCTTGCCCCTCAATATCCTAACGGCCTATTGCCGTCTGACTTCGAGCGATCAACATCTCTCTCACGTAAGCTCCCTAACTTAGAAACTCTACTCTGCCGTACAATAACTCTCATTCAATGTGTTAAGTATAAGAGTAAAGTTGGTTCAGAAGTCGGAGTCATTGCAAGTGAATAAATTAAATTAACGTGTTTTTCATGCCATAAATATAGCTCACATGGCTTTAGCTCATTTGTGAAATGGTGTCGTGAAATGTGAATAGCGTATTGACAAAGGCCTTATTTCGCAGTTCGACAACATCTGTCTCCTGCAACGCATAAAATCAAGATCACGCGCAATCTCCCGAATCTAAGGCCATATCTATCATCAACTTCTACTGTCTCGGCCATCACCTCTATCGGTGTCTCAAGCCAGCTTTCGCGCCAACTCGCACGCCGCCATCTTGCCGCTCCCCTGCGCCGTCCCTGTCTACTGACGCTCATCCGTGAATATTCAGTGAATTCTTGCTGTGAACTTAATCAGTCAACCAACTCAGTGAATTCTTGCTGTGAACTTAATCAGTTTACCAACTCGTGAATTCTTGCTGTGAACTTAATCAGTTAACCAACTCAGTGAATTCTTGCTGTGCACCTATCACATTGACTTTTATCCAGTGAGCCACTTAGCCTAATTAACTTTTATTCAGTGAACTCTTGCTGTGAACGTAATCAGTTAATCAACTCAGTGAATTCTTGCTGTGCACCTATGACGTTAACTAATATGCAGTGAACTCTTGTCGTGTACTCATTGACTGATATCATATGAACTCATTTAGAGAACTTTCGCTAGAGATACTCTGTGAGCTATAGGCACAACGAGCACGTCCAGTAAAGTAGTGTGTGAGCTTTCTACGCGCACGCTCAGTTAAGGTGCCTGTACACAGGGATAGTACTAGCCGCTAGTTCATCCGGCGCTTGAACTGTCCACGCTACTAGCCTCGTGTATAGGGGTTCAGCCGCTTCAGAGGCATGCGCCGGCAAGTGCCCGAAGCGCGGCCGAGAGAGACAACGATGTGTTGATATCTTTGTTCCCGACGCTGTATTTTTAAGGGCTAGAATATGGAGTATAAAAAAGACGTACAGACTCGAGTTGTTGAAGGTGATCAGACTATCCATCTTCACAGACCTCACTCGACGGCTTCTAACGACTCACTGGCGGGCGCGAACGAGAAAATAGCGGCACCTTATACTCTCTTCGTGTGTACAGGCTTACTAGCCGGATAGTCACCAAGCGACCGGCACTAGCCAGGTTTACTAGCCGTCTGCACTATCCCTGTGTACAAGCACCTTTAACTTCGTCAACCTCACAACGTGCATCGAATAACTAACAGTCTCGCCACTCAACCACGTGTATATCAACGCAACAACCCAACAACGGTGGCCCGTGGACCCGCATCAACCTCCTGCAGCAAAACGAGCAGGTCACGTGAGCTGAGCTAATAAATGACCTACCAATTTATTGTGTGTTCATTTCTCCCAACCAAATTCGTCCTGCCGATCCCTATGTTTCTGTCTGTCCCTTGGCGAATAATTCAAGTTAACTAGCTAGGCCATTCAATTTCCTGATGGGAGTTAATAACTTAATGTGGATTGGTAAATAAAAACCCCACACAGTGACACTGAACTGCTAAACTGATTGTTCCAGAGATACGTTCACTGAATGAAAGTTAATCAGGTAGTTTACTGAATTGGTTCACTGAATAAAAGTTAATCAGGTAGTTCACTGAATAAAAGGTAATCAGGTAGTTCACTGAATTGGTTCACTAAATAAAAGTTAATCAGGCAGTTCACTGATGAGCGTCGGTAGACACGGACGGCTTGAGGCGCGGCAAGATGGCGGCGTGCGAGTTGGCGCGAAAACTGGCTTGGCACGCCAATGGAGATGCTGGCCGAGATAGTCAGTGTTCTTGACAGAGGTGGCGTCAGGCGGGAGATTTCGCGTGATCTTGAATTTATACGTTGCAGGAAACAGATGTGGAACTGCGAAATAAGGCCTTTGTCAATACACTATTCACATTTCACGACACCATTTCACAAATGAGCTAAAGCCACGTGAGCTATATTTATGACATGAAAAATACGTTAATTTAATACGTTAATTTAATCTATTCAACTTGCAATGACTCCGACTTACGAACTAATTTTACTCTTACGGTTAACACATTGAATGAGAGTTATTCTATGACAGAGTAGAGTTTCTAAGTTAGGGAGCTTACGTGAGAAAGATGTTGACGACTCAAAGTCAGAAGGCAAACAGAGCTTTAGGATTTTGAGAGGCTATGAAAGAACCAGTGTAAAAGTGCCTAGAATGTTGCCATCGACAGAGCTGCTCTCTCCGTAATCTCGTAATGATGTTATAATTATTTAATATGATTTAAAATGTACGACTTTAATGTATATTCTAAGTATTAATATTAATGTTAGTGTCAGGGTGATCTTCTATCACCATCTAGGTTATCATACGTCACTCTCTTATAACATGTTCTGTACCCACATGGTAGAGTCACGCCTAGTGACGTCATCCCTGTTAAGGACTATATATAGCCAGAGCAGTGCATCGCTCGTCAGTCGCAGCGGTACTGCCTAGCCGTCATCTTGCTAGCCGCTCCTCCGGCACATACTTGTGCTGTACCTGTCAATCCCCGTCCTTCTGTACTCACCGAGCCAGTTTATTATTATAATAGTTCTAGCGTTAATCGTGTTTCACTTGTCCTGNCTCATAACCGATTCCATCACCTTACACACAACACATGTGAGACTTACAGGACGGTAGTTACCTGGGTTACTCCTGTCACCTTTTTTGAACAGGAGTGTCACTTGGGCTTCTTTCCAGTCGGCCGGCAAGGTCCCTTCGATTAAGGTTTTTCTGTTAATTTCTTCGATTAAGGTTTCTTCGAAGCATTGATATTTGAAATCTCCAGTAAGACGTAAAACTCTATGAGGCTAAAAACTGGAGACATGATATATTTAGTTTAATCACCGCCAACCTCGCTCTTTAATACCTCATAGCCTTAGTACAAAATATGGTCGGTCAAGAAGTTGATAGGAAAATGGTGCTGGAAGCCGCTCTAAAAAGTTAATAAAAAGACACCGTTGCTCAATTTAAAGTCACGTTAGATCAGGAATTTGATTTGGGTAAGTGTTGACGTGCGGCCTGACCTAATATAATCGGTCCGTTATGCGACACTTAGTCGTTCATTAAAAACTAAACATATACTAAATTCCTAGCTACCTTGAAGGCGGCGAAATAATTTAAATCTGTTTACGGAGGTATAGTATGAGAAAAATCAATTATGAAGAACATCAAAACTCATACTAAAATGCAGGAACAAAACTACAGAAATTCTGTGTGATTTCTTATTTCGTTCTTATTTAGTTCTTTCTTCCACACTTATATTAATTTCACTTCAGTATATGTCACCTCCAAAATCCCCCTCCTCTCAGCCTCCACACATTTCCTTACACTTTCAATGACAGCCACAGTCGCTCTATCACATAAACCTGCGATCATTTTAATCACGGCAAATTGCTTTCTTATACCCTGCACCATTACTCTCACTCGACTTACATTCCACCGTCAAATGCATCATACTTTCCTTCACACCCATATCACACATAATGCTCTCATTCTTTCTCTCGTTCCATCGGAACGTAGTGCATTCATACCCAAAGTCTCTGCCCTTACACCAAACAGGGCCTAGGTACCTCCCTATAAGCTACATTCAGTTATTCATACGTCTATTCATACAGTGGAGAAAATAAGTATTTAGTCAGTCACCAATTGTGCAAGTTCTCCCACTTAAAGTGATGAGAGAGGCCTGTAATTGACATCTCAGGTAGACCTCAACTATTAGAGACAAATGTGAAAAAATGTGAGAAAACAATTTGTCGGACTTTTAAAGATATTATTTGCAAATGATGGTGGAAAATAAGTATTTGGTCACTTACAAACAATCAAGATTTCTGGCTGTCGCAGACCCGTAACTTATTTTTTCAAGAGACTTCACTTTCCCCCATTCATTTCCTGTATTATTGGAATCTGTTTGAAGTCGTTAACAGTATAAAAGACACCTGCTCACAACCTCAAACAGTCACACTCGAAACTCCACTATGGTGAAGACGAAAGAGCTGTCGGAGGATATCAGAAACCAAATTGTAGACCTGCACAAGGCTGGGAAGCCTGAATCTGCAATAGGCAAGCAGCTTGGTGTGAAGAAATCTGAAGTGGGAGCAATAATCAGAAAATGGAAGACCTACAAGACCACTATACTAATCTCCCTCGATCTGGGGCTCCACGCAAGATCTCAGCCGTGGGGTCAAAACGATCACAAGAACGGCGAGTAAAAAGACCAGAACCACAAGGAGGGATCTAGTGAATGACTTGCAGAAAGCTGGGACCAACGTTACTAAGACTACCATCAGCAACAAACTACGATGCCAGGGACTAAGACCTTGTAGTGCCAGACGTGTCCCCATGCTTAAAGCCAGTCCATATTCAGGCACGTCTCAAGTTTGCTAGAGAGCATCTGGATGTTCTAGAAGAGTATTGGGAGAAGGTCATATTATGGATGATTTGATTTTATTTATCCATATATATATGTATTTTTAGACTCGCATCAGAGGATTATTTCAGGCCAATAGAATTGCGTCTTGTATCATTCACTAATTTCAGACGGAAAGGATTAGGGAGCGGCAGGACGAATTTGGTTGGGAGAAATAAACACACAATCAAATAATAAATGGATTTATTGGTTTAGCTCACGTGACCTGCTCGATGTGTTAATAAATGGATTTATTGGTTTAGCTCACGAGACCTGCTCGATGTGATGATCCAGGAAGAATTGGTAGCCCAGGCCATAGGTGCAGCTCGACGTGCCACCGTGGTTGCGTAGTGAGTCGTCGCGGAGACGTAGGCTGAGAGAATATGTCCAGCGAAATATCACTGAACGTTCGCGGAGAAGCGTCGGCACGCAGGGAAGGCGTAGGCAGGCAGCGCGGCACGATGGCGTCGTGCGCTTGACGTGAAGATGGCGTTGGTCTGCTGACAGAGATGCTGGCTTGAGTAGCTGACCGAGACGGAGTCAGAGAAGCTGACAGAGATGCTGACTGATGGCGTCAAAAATGCTGAAAGAAATGGCGTCAGAGATGCTGACCGAGATGGCGTCAGAGATGCTGACCGAGATGGCGTCAGAGATGTTGACCGAGATGGCGTCAGAGATGCTGACCGAGATGGCGTCAGAGATGCTGACCGAGATGGCTTCAGAGATGCTGACTGAGATGGCGTCAGAGATGCTGACCGAGATGGCGACAGAGGCGGGAAATTGCGCGTGATATTGAATTTATACGTTGCAGGGGTTTTCTGATGATGTAGGCTTGTTCACCGATTGGGGGTCAGCGAGATGTTGATTGCTTGAAGACTAACGGCAAATAGAACGCAATAGCTGAGAGCTCTATAGGGGCTGTGAGATGGCGCGAGGGCGTTGTTGCCATCGAGTAAACTGAGCTTTCTCCGAGCTCTTCTTATGATGGTGTAATTATTTATTGTGATAAACCTAATGCTTAATATGGTAAGTGTTAATATTAAAGTGAACATAAAAATTAATATGAACATAAAATAAGTTCTAGGTAGCGAGATATGGTATATATAATTTTAGTTTTATGTAGCGAGATCCGCTATATCATGGTCAGTTGAACCCAAAGTAGGACTATTTGGTTAAAACCCAACTCGTCGTGTTTGGAGGGAAGTGAGTGTGGAGTTGCATTCAAAGAACACCATACCAACTGTGAAGCTTGGGGATGGCAACATCCTATACTTTGGGGCTGTTCAGTGACGAGAAAAAAATTGACATCGAACAAAGCGTTAACCGTCAAAATGACAGAGTTTGGAGTCGGGATGAACAGCAACACGACGTCAAAATCACATGTCGTGATGGCTTGGGCCGCGGTAACCGCCACTGGGTGTTCCCCACTCGTTTTTGTCTCCTAAGGAGTGAAATTGAACAGTCAGCGATACATTTCGGGCATTTTGGAAGCTGTGTTGTGTTGCTCACCATGGAGTTTTCAACAAGACTCTGCCCCATCACATGGCTCAAACATGACCCAACACTGGATTCAGGGTCACATCCCAACGTTCATTATCAAAAATAAATGGCCCTCAAGAAGCGCTGATTTGAATCCTCTCGACTTTTCTGTGTGGGCTACTTTAGAGAGTAGGGTCTGCAGAACACCTCATGATTCTTTGGATAGTTTGAAGTCTAAATTGACACGAGAATGGGACTTGATCCTTCAAGAAATGTTGCGTCTCCTGTGAAGCTTTCCCGCGTAGATTGAGGCCGTCATTGAAAATAAGGGTGGTCATATTGAATAAATATGCCTGAGAATTGTTTAGGTAATTCATGGCTACTAGCTCATCCAATAAAAAAAATGCACCTGTTTGTTTCATTGAGAAATAACAAAAAACACGCATTGCCATAAATATGGCGGACCCTGTATTTGAAGTCTACCTAAGATGTCAATTACAGGCCTGTCTCATCACATTAAGTTGTAGAACTTGCACAATTGGTGACTGACTAAATACTTATTTTCCCCACTGTACATAGGCATCGCTTTCTCATCTTTGAATTTGATAGCTTTATCTATTTTCATTCAATTCTTCCACACCTAACCATATTTTTCAACTCCCTTATTTCTTTTCTCTCTTGGTTTTCATCTCACTATTTATTATCACCACTCTTTCGTCTCTTGGCCAGACGAGCCCTTGGTGTACAGGTACTTTGCTTGTACACGGGGATAGTGCAGACGGCTAGTAGATCTGGCAAGTGTCTGTCGCTTGGTTACTATCCGGCTAGTAAGCCTGTATACAAGGAGAGTATACAGTGCCGCTATCTTCTCGTTCGCGCCCGCCAGTGCGTCGTTAGAAGCCGTCGAGTGAGGTCTGCGAAGATGGATAGTGGGATTACCTTCAACAATCCGAGTCTGTACGTCGTTTTTATACTCTTTATTATAGCCATTAAAAATGCAGCGTCGGGAACAACTAAACCTTGACTAATAAGGTCTTCTTTCCGTTTCAAAATACTCGTTTCTTTCTTCATTTTGTTGGAGTAACCATCATGGCAAACATTATACTTTAATTCATATTTTTGGAATATTTCAAAGAATAATTGAATATCGTCTGGTATCCACTTTGTTGGGTTCTCCTTAGAAACATTATCGTTCAAACAAGCCATGATTCACTTGACAAAAGATACTTCGCAAGAGCGGCACAGATACTTCGAAAGAGCGGCACACCATGGCTGCATCAGCACTACTAGCCACTTCTTCAGCGCAGAAATCAACACATCGTTGTCCCTCTCGGTCGCGTTTCGGGCACTTGCCGGCGCATGCCTCTGAAGCGGCTGAACCCCCCCTATACACGAGGCTAGTAGCGTGGACAGTTCAAGCGGCGGATGAACTAGCGGCTACTCACTGGCTAGTACTATCCCTGTGTACAGGCATCTTTATAGCCTCGCACAGATTACACTTTCCTACCAATGCACACTTATGAACCTACTTAATCACCCGTATGTTCACCATATATGTTATGGGAGTAACGCTGGCACAAACTTTATTTGGCTTAGCCAGCGGAGGGATTAAGACGCATTTGAATTTTATGCTTTAATCGCACCTCAAAACGCAGTGGATCTGAAAATAAATACCATACAAAGGAATCAATAACTAGCTAAATATGATTAAAAATTAACATTAAACCAAATATGATCATAATGACAAATATGGAAATAAGGAAGAACTTCTTAAATTCATCACGAAATTGACTTACGTATGTGCTTGGCCCAACTTTCGTGAATCAGAATGAAAGATTGTTCCACCTTTGCATTTCCGTTCCTAATACATGAAAAGTCTTACTAGCACACTGAGTGATAGCTGCGGGCTAAACAGATGACAAAAATAAATGAACGTGAATACACATATAACCGTCATGATATTTCTCAAGTAATATTTCAATATTTCAAAGTAGTAAATTTAGAATACTGAGAAAGGGCATAACACCGAATAACCTAGTCATCGTGCGTCGAGATAAGGAACTGACGTGCGAGACGTAGCGGCTAATAAACGGTTCCTAGAATGTTGCCACTATATAGGTGCATGAAAAAAATGCACATAAAGAGAACTTAATACTAGACAAGAAAATAAATCCTGTTGCACAGGACAGGGAGCGCAGCCGTGCACCACCAATTTTGTGCACCAATAAGCCCAGAATCGAACGCCTTAGATCTCTCCGGACCTACACCAGTCAGCCGTGCACCACTCGGTTTTGTCCTCAGGCCTTGACCACCACCTGCCATGCACCACCAGGCCACGGATCGAATCTGGCTTCCGGGCATCGTTAAACTATGTAATTTTACGATCACCGCATCTGAGGTTAGGTTTCAGATAGCATAGTTCTGTTCCAAAATTTATCGTCCTTCGACAAGTGGCCGTTCGACCGAGGGCTGGCTCGACCCACGGCCTAGATACGGACGGCTTGAAGTGTTGAAGGCTACGTTCCGGAAGGCAGGAATCATGATGGTCCATTACATCCAGGGCAGTTGTGGTCTTCGGCAGGCGACCTCTGATTCTCACTAAAATATTTTGAAAATATTAAGCTGGAGTATGCGATCGTTTTCCATTGTGTACGAATTTCTATTACAATAATTCGAAAAATTTCTAACCTTAGATATTAACAACAGATCCTAATATTTTGTAAGACGCGAATATTCTGACAAATTCAATTGAGATTTTACAATTAATCCCTAAATGCTGACTTGATCTCAAGTATCGTTAAAGTACAAAGTTGAGTGTAGTTGTCAAGTCGCGAGTCGAGTGTAATATCAATTTAGACGACACTCATGATCATTCCCAGAGCAGGCAGAGCTTGAGTCATTACTGAGTAGAGCTCTGAGCCGAGGGTCGCAAGTGATGCATAGCTATTGATTATTAGATTTCGAAGTATAAATAGGCTATAGTGCGCTCTATTTACTTTGACTTCGTTTGGTAGGAAACCCATTTGCATCTATTATTTGGTAACTTATTTTCCTAATGCCGTCATACAGAAACTTAATAAAGCTTTTTTCATAGCCGTAATGTTTGTTTGAATAACTATGAAGGCAACGTCATTTGCATGACAGAACGTGTGTGCACCAAGACACGTTTTTCCGTAGCGCATGGCAGTGGAGAACTAAGCAGGAGCAAATAGCAAGTCAGTGTGAACTGTGAAGCCTAGTCAATGCTCTGAGGTTATGTGTAGCCTTACGCGGAATAGTGGAATTTATTAATTTAATAGACGAACAATTGAGAAATACATTTAAAACTGTCTTTTTCTATCTAATATTGTGAGTAATTAGATAATTCACAAATTTGACCGCTATATTACTCTAAAATAAAGCTGACTCTGGCTTTTTTATTTGTACATCATCTTGTCCTTGTCCTGTGCTCATAGATACGTAGGTAACACATCGACATCAATGACACACACAGTGATGCCGTCGTTAAATAATCGTTAATTTAAAAATTTATCGTGAAACTCTTTAAACGTATGTAGTATAAGTAATTATGATAAAATTTGTCAGAAAGATCAGCTAGGAGCTAGCTAATCCTAAAGTACCTAAAGCAGGAGGTACAGTGGCTGAGTGGCATTAACGTTGCAAATAATGCGACATGCGTCATTGTTGGATAACTGACAGTATTTGAATGAACCTTTAAAAATAAAATTTTCGTGTAATTTAATACACCGATGATAAACTTTTTTCAGTATTCGTCTGATCGTCTCACCGCTCTCACGTTGCCAGCTGCTGTAACTATTAAAGCAAAAGATGGCGGGTGATTTGACACGTAGTCTCTTGACAGTAGGAGAATTTCTGGAAAACCACAATTCCGATGTTTTTCTTAATGTTTTGAAACTATATAATACCGCAATTGATGTTAAGGCATCCTCACGGGTCAAAAAGTCGAATTTACCCGAATTAGACGTGTAAGTATAAAAATTGCAATTTGAACTTTCGAAAATGATCACAATATTGAAAAACACTTGTGTAAAATGTTGGTACCTAAATTCTGTAGCCAGCGAAAAGTACTAAGTTAAAAATTGCAATGTGTAACATATATCTTTTGAATAACTACTACCATACCTGAACGATGAATGTTCATTATACTGTATAATAGGTGGATCAATGATAATGAAATTATAATGTGCCTGTTCTGAATTTTTCATCCTAATCATCAGGCTTGTAAGTTGTGACTGCAGACAGAAATGTATTTTTCATTCTAAAAATGAGTCTCAGATCTTTCATATTTGTTCAGCTGATCATTTAAAAATGAGTATTATTTAAGTAATACAAAAATAGTTCTTATTCCTTAACAGATAATGTGGTCATAATAAGTCTAGGTATCATGTATGGATAGTTAATTATAGTTATAGTGTAAAAAATCATGTATCCTGAATGTTAACTTGTTAAGTTTGAGATGGCACTTGGTAGGAATTAATGTAAAACATGTGTAAATTTAACATTGAATGTTTAATAAAGACCTGAAATTGGATCTTCCTTATATAATCATAGTGGCAAAGCAGCAATTTTTTTAAACTCTTCCTCAAGTTCATTTTTGAGTCCTATAAATAGACTAGAAAGTATCTTGGATACCAGCATTTTCATACATAAGAAATTGATTAAAATATTGAGTAGATGAGGAAATTAAAAATGAACTGATTCTAAAACATCTCTGGTTTACCACTATGCTTATATTAGTCAGCCAATATTTTAGGATCAAGAAGAGACATGGCCAGGCCAAACTGATCTAGAACATGTGTGAACCACCACCAATTCATAGAATTCCACCTTGCAAAGCTGGTCCTGGGCTTCCACGAGTCCATGACACACTATAGTTAAAGGCAGTAAAATGCATTTCATGTCTTATATGTCTATATTTAATATTTATGTGCTGGACCATGGAAGTGCAAAGATTTTTATTATGGTTTAAGCAGTATCATTGTTTTTCTTTTTGCATACTGTTTGCATGTTGCCTCAGCCTATAATTTCAAATTAGCTTTCATTTTGAAATATTGAGGCACATTTGTAAGTTTTTTTGTGCTGCAAGTCATTATTGTAAATTTGTAATGTGTTCTGTAGCAGTTGAATGCAGTGTAATGAATGTTGAATGTAGCAGTTTTTTTTTTCAAAGCATAGGTAATGCATAAGATTAACTATAGGTACTTAAATGTCAATTTCTATTTTGATTTTTTTTTCTGATTTCAATTAGTTCCTTTTCCTCTTATTAATTAATTAAAAACATTATTTTGCGTCTTGGATTTATTTTTGTTTCAACTCTAATTTCAAAATGTCTAACATGAATTTGTGTGTCTAGGTGGTTCCAATCAGAGCTGCCAGCTGCCCTCAAGAGTAGAAGGGATTCTCCTCACCTTCTCCACAGCGAGCTGGTCAAGCTCATGGAATGGAAGCTGTCCAGGGGGAAGTTCAGGCCTCGTTTGGTAGATCTTGCTGCCAGCAACACTAACGAGCTGGTCAAGCAAGTAACTACTGAGGGACTGAAGCTAGCAAAGGAAAACGAGCCATCCCGTGCTCTTGCTGTTCTTTGTAAGGTTATGATGGATAAAATTAGATATATGTATATAAATTGCTTATCTCATGTTATGATTTCCAGATCACAAAATTGAGTGAAATACTGGTTGTAGTGTGTGCTGTTGTTCAATTATTTTTCGTTTACCTCCTAAAGATTATTGTATTCTCGTTGTCTCCCTGTCAATAAAAAAATATTCCTATTTCATGTGTGAAATTTTTTTATAGGTATGTATCGCGTCGTAGAATACATTGAGTCATATACAAGTGCTGATTTTGTTGAAGTTTATTGTGTTTTGTTTGAATTATAATGAATAAAAATTTATTCATTTTAATTTTGAAGTTTTAATATGTTAAATTGACGCGTTTTTCGAGACCGAATGAATATAATTAAGGAGAGAATAATTATTTTTACTACAGGCAAGCTTCGGGGCGTAGGTCCAGCCACGGCATCATCCATCCTAGTAGCTGCAGCTCCCGACAAGTACGTCTTCTTCGCTGACGAGGTCGCCCATGCTGCGCTCGGCACCACGAGCCTCAAATATTCCGAGGCAGAGTACCTGAAGCTCAATGACGTCATCATTGAAGCTGCCAATCAGATCAATAAGGAGCAGGCAATGAATGAAGTGAGTTTATACTTGATTTTTCGTATCAAAGGTAAGAACTATGTTTATGAAAACAATTTATGCATTATATTAGACGTTGACATGTTCTATGTATCAGATTAATCAAATACTGTTCACGATTTTAATTAACATCTATTATCAAACAAGGATGTTGAAGATTCAAGCATACGCTATTGCATTTATTATTTTTAGCGCATTTTCTCATTTATGGAAAAATAGGCGCTATTGTGCTCGTCATGTCCGTCTGTCTGTCCATGACTTGACGTTTTCGTCGACGAGGAAATGCGCTCTTTGTCACTCACTGCAGCGAGTACAGAGTTATATTTTTTGTCATTTAAGCACACGCCGTTGCATTGATTTTTTCGTCATTTTCGCGAGAATTTTTTTCGCCATTTTTGCTGCAATTACTGATTCTACTGTCTGAGTGAAGTAGAGTTAGTAAGAGTTATTTCGACTGGACAGTTTTTGATTTACCTCAGTTCCTTTTGTGTCGAGAAGCACACAGCAGAACCTTGGCGGTGACAATAGTATCAACTAGCCATTAATATCTTCCTATTCAAGTTGTTGATACCAGATAATAGGAAACTATATTTAGTGATCTTGCATGAATTCATTACGAACTATTTTCCCAAATGACGACCTAATATACCTAAGTGACGTTTTTTTTTCAGTCCGAAGGTACTTGCGTCGAAAGGAAGTTTTGGACGCCACACGACGTAGAGCGAACTGTCTGGTGTTATGCAATCCTTCGTCAGAACAAGCCTGAGCTTTTGGTAAAAGCTTTGATAACTTCGAAAAAAACTCAAACGTAATTCCGCGAAAGATCAATATGTTCTCAAAAAAGGATAAGTAGAAATTTATCTAATAATTTAGTTATGGCAATGTGCTTTGAGGCAAAGGTGGGAAGATATTGATCGTACAATTTTTTTTTAGAAGAGGACCGTGCATTCCATTTACCCGAGGCTATGCATTTTTTTTACATGAAATTGTTTTTACAGTGAAAGTGTCTTTCATTCCTCCTAAACTGCAGATTTTTCAAGCGTTCAAGTTTGTTAAGCTCTCTGCAGACTTTAAATACAAGCCGTAGATGTAGGGATGCGAGAACAGCAGATATCACTTTGATGTTCCTTGCCAGCTGCGTCAAATAACATAACATAACATATAACATAATAATGTCGGCGCTGAAATGTAGGCCTGATGTGGCCTGTCGCCGATTCTTTTCCTTTTCGTGCCTTGTTCATAGATCTAAACTCGTGTCATTTGACCGGATCTTTTCATGACTGACGATAGTTTGAAGTAGCTACTAGCCTTTACCGGGTTCGATAAGGAGCTAGGCATTTCAAATCTGAACATATATTTTTCCATAGCTTTATCTAGTCTTCTGTAAATGACCCCTATGAGAAGGCTATCTTTGCCTTTTAGAGTAAGTTCACACCACACTGATTCTCTAGCTGATTGATGCTCTGCAGATAACTTAACTTGCTGGGCCCCATAAGAGGTTCTAACCCACAGAGTTACACCTCTACTCTACTGCACTGCACTTCACTGAAGGATGAACTGCACATGCACCTAACCTAATGGAACGAAACGACGTAGCAATTGGGGATTCCGAGGATGACATGTCGATTCAATTTATTTTACTGCCTTGGACAAAGTTACCAAGGTAACCCTATCACAGTTCACTTGGTAGCTGCCCGCACATCGAAAAGTTTGCTGAAGTACACGTTGTTTCCATGAACCTTCTTGACACTTGGCAATTTAAGACAAACGTTGATTTCAAGTCCTTTTTCAAAATTGTCAAAATATATTCCATTCAGAGTATCTTTCAAACTGCGAATTTCAGAAGTGTGAGTGGATGGAATTGTTTCTGAATCTGGTAACAAGTCAACATCCGCCTCACCTGAAAAACAATTAATTGTCAAATTATCGAGCTCTGGGCGATGAAAGCTCAATATTACAGATCACTGAAGGATGAACAAATGAATTCAAAGATCATCTTATCTGTATTGATAACAAACGATGAAAACCATCAAGTAATTTTGATATCAAAGAAAGAAAACGGAGAAATATAACAATGTGGAGAAGGTCAAGACAAAATTAACTGCCCCTGCGATGCTAACGAATTAATAAGTAAACTTCGTAAGCGTCGTTGGAAAAAAGAGAACTCAATTTCAAAGAGAATATCTACACTGCAATAACTCTAGAAAGCGTTTAACAAGCGAGGCTGTATCAAAGAACTATTCAATAATTTATTTAGTTTATATACTAGAATTGTACGTAATTCATCCCTGGAAAGGTTTATTAGGCCGAGATCATCAGCAAAGCATCACAGAAAGTGAACATCAACGGCCAGGGGAGAAACTGTCGTCTTTGATATATGCCTCGCTTGCCATATCTGAGGTCCACAACACGACGAAGTCTTAACAAATGTTGCAACATTGTTAGAAAAATAGAAATTGCATCCTTTCTCAAACAATATACAGTAAATCCTGATGAATTACTCTATGATACAATCTGAGAAAGTCTACTGCTCACGACGTTATTAAGTATCGAATAGGATTTATGCTCCTTTCGACTCAACGAGACGAGCAACAATGAAGCAGCATTTTTTTTGCGGTCCTATTATTTTCACAATATTATCATTAAAGCGTTCAACCACACATAATAAACCGCAGACACATTCTCAACTCCGAATCGAAACAAGAATACGTCTTATCGAGTCCATGGAAAAAACGCCCACGAGTTAGTATGGAGGTATTTATCGTAGCTGCAGCATGATATGTCAAGTGCCTTACGTGTGAGAGGCTTAAACTACAGACGATACAGAGGGCCTGGCCACATCGTACGAATGCTCTTCGTAACCAAAAAGCTTAGCCACCAACAGTGTTACGCCCACACAAGCTTCAAAACGCATGGCGCCGTACTGCTACACAAGTAACATTCTAAAGCATCTGGAAATATTGCCTTTCCAATCTAGCAACACAAAATACTAGTCTACTTTGTTAATTTGCTCCATCAATACGAAGTAGTAGTAGAAACCTTCTCAGGCATGCAAAGGGCAGGCGTTTTTCGCCTATTCTAGTGTAGGTTAACGTCAAGAAAACTTTTTCTTGTCTCGGTGTGCAGTGAGAGGTCTGGCCCGATAACCTCGAGAACTCTGGCGTTTTTGGGGCGCGAGAGGCCTTCTTAGCCACAGGCATGGAACGCAGTCACGGGAACGCTAGGGCGCTTCACTTCTCCCAATTAGACGTAGAGTCACCAGCAGCGTCTCCTGCAGTGACCCCCGAGGAAGAGTGGCCTTCTCTGTACTCCCGACCTTCATCTTCGTAGCTGCTTCCTCCTTCCTCGTCATCGCGCTTCCTCCTCCTGTCGTCGCGACCGCCCATACCACCTCGTCCTCGACGACCGCCCCTATACCGTTTGCCGCCACGTCGCCCTCCACGGCCGCCCCTGTATCCACTGCCTCCAGTATTGCCTTCCTCCTCGCCGTAACCAGCATCGCCGTTCTGCTGCTCACTTTCAGCCCTGGAAGCTTTTGTCCTGGCTTTTTCAACCACAACTTCCTGGTCCAAGATTTTCAGCCCCTGTAAGGCCGAGACAACTTCGTCGGCGTGCTCGGCGTCAATGCGACTGAAGCGAAGGAACGCGAAACCAGCATAGGTGCGACGCTGAATATCAACACCACGGGCTTTCTCGTCGATCACCTCCTTCACAGCTTCTTTGATCTCACGGGTTCTGAAACGAGAAGGTTTGAATTAAACTATGGTAGTTTCCTGCTAAAATATCTTGACTTGCATCCCAGAATTGCCTGTAAGACCTAAGAATTCTGATTTGGCTATGACCGGGCACAACTATTTCCAGAAAACTCTTAATCATAACACTCGAAACGAAAATGTGTGGTAACAACTAAAAATCAAAGCTCTCTCTGAACTCACACGAAACCTACGCTGCAACAAGCCACAATAACCATAAAGCAGCCAAGCCACATGTAACCAAGAGCCTCACCTCGAGTGGGGCGGGACGTTGCCCAGGAAGACCGAGAAGGGTGCTTGGCCATAGTAGCCTCTTCCTCTGCGGTTGTAGCGGGATCGTCCTCGGCCTCTGACGGGCATTTCTTCGCCATCGCCGTTAGTTTGGCCATCGTTGAGACTCGCGTCTCCCTCGCGATCCTGTTGGTTGCTCTGGCGGACGCTGCGCCGCACGATGCGGTTGCGCTTGTTCACTCCGACCGTCACCTGCGAGCATACGTGGTGTATAGAACGCGTGTAGAAACAGCGGGGGCGCGCGAAGAATAGTTGCGTGCAAGTGGTAGTTGTGAGCAAGCGATGCTTGTAAGAAATTTCTAACACTCTGACATTATGGATCAATTCTGCACGTTTACAATAGTTTACATCCTGACAATTAAAAACTGACAGTAAAATTTAGATACTCATTCTCACGGAGCTTGAACACGTCTTCACTATTACCGTTTCACTGAAAGTCAAGTACAATAACTTAGTGCAAACAAAATTTTAAAGTTATTTGACGTCAACAACTTAGCTGGACGAAATTTTTGATAATTATCAGAAAGTACATTTTTCTCTGCATTGTCGTATTAAATAGACTAGCTATATTCATCTCTCAAATTTAATTTGTATATATTCATTTTCCCCATTCACTGGATGCAGAACCAATTTAGTTACTCAAGGGACATCATATAAATTAATCACCCAGTAAATCTCTGAGATTGTCACAGAACACTTGAATGCTCGAAAGAAAGATGATGCAAGTACATCTTCAGGTGGTTATGTTTGGAGGCGACACTGCCCCAGCACAGTAGAATATGCTGGCAAATGAAAGGAATCATCCAAGATTAGGAAAAAAACAGAAATAAAGGAAGTGAAACCCATACAGTGAAACGACCTTGAATTCTGTCCTTAAGAAATCGAGTTAATGCTGGTGCTGAAACACAAGGAAGAAATTAACAGAAAATGCGTGATTGATGCAGCAAGTGTGACCGGGTCACTGCAATGCCTGAACACAAACTAATTGCGAGCGGCATTCACGCGATCTTCTAGAACACTTGTGTTGGGTGCAATCAGTCGCCAGGATTCATGTATATATATATTCGGTAAGCATAACAACTGAAGCGGACTTGAATTTCGTGAACTTGAATTTTTCTAAATTTTTTAGCCCTTATTTTCGTGAACTTTCCCTTAACGAAAGTGCAAATTGCTTACTGTAAGGTAGTGGTTGCTGAACTTCTTGTGATCCGAGCATCACTGTGCGATACACTACCACCAGAGTCCACTGCTCACCACTAATATAATATCACTACTACACCTTATATTTACTACACAATATAATTTAATTAATGCGCTAATAATTAGCGCATTGATTAGTTTGGATTTAACAGCGAGGAGCTGCGGATAGGTGGGGCCATGCGGCAACAGTTGCAAATGGTGTCCTAAATTTTACATGTTGGCTAGTAAATATTGTGAAGTAAAAAAAATCACTAAATGTGTTTACATACCACCTGAAAATTTTTCACGAACCATAATACATATATACCAGTTTGGAAACGACTGTTCTAAATAAAACTGAATCATCATTGTTATTGTTCTTATTTGTCTTGTTGGTTGATTCATTAATAGTCAGCAACAAAATCTTGTGATGAAATAATTCAGAGCAAAATTTCGTTGAAAAATATAATATTGAATCAATAAGCTTATTACATAAATGAACTACAAAATTTATTCTACACCTAGGAAGGGCATCGATACCTACAGCAATATCCGCACCGCGTGACACTTGATTGATATATACATTAAACTAATAAATTACAGTGATATAGCCCCGTCAGTTCCAAAAGCAACACTCACGAGTATTACTTTCAGATTGAAATATAACCATGCTCATACAAGAACAAGAGCAATATTTACCTGCAGTCTGTTGCCGTCTTCGTCGAGACCTTCTTCACCACCCTCGTAGCGACGACTCGCTCCTCCACCTCGTCCGCGCCTCAAGCCCCTCCTGCCGCGTCCACCACCACGTCTGCTGGCGGCCCTGGCCTCTCTGTTGGCCTCACGCGTCGCCTCCACCTTCTTCCAGTACTCGGCGATCTGATCCTCGCTCGGCACTGGATCCTCGCCAGCAATGCGCGGCTCATGTCCAGCACTGTACCGATGTAATAAAAACAAACAGTGAAAGATGAGCTCAGTGAAGAACTATAGTTAGAAAATTAGCAAAAAAGAAGATACCCTTATCTGTTTAAATTTTATAGCACAATGATGGTACTTGATTAAACATTATGCTTCACCTTGAACCTGACCAGAATTGATTAAATACCAATGAGACGAGTTTGAAATAATTTTTTTGCAGAAGAAAGGGGTTAAATTTGTTATCGTAAAAGATCGTAGCTAAGTAGTTCGCAAATTATGGTCTCCCATATTGGAAACAAAACATAAAAATATTATTAAATGTTCTGCCACTCGAAGTAACAAGTCTAAAAATTTGGGCATAGATGCAACTCTAATCTTAAATAAAAGTTCAAGCTTAAACTGACTCCTTGAGTCGTTGCCACAGCGTACGAAGGATCGCCACTCTGTAGAACTTGTCGGCGTCAATGAGGTTCCAGAGGATGCCTGCAGGCCGCGGGGCGTGCTTGTTCACAGGCAGAACTTGGGTGGGCGTCACGATCAGGTCAACTGGCACGTCGTGCACGGAGAACAGACGGTCGGGCAAACGGTCAAACACCTGGAATATCATACAAACTTGTTTACTTAAGTCTGTAATTGAAGAAAACGTAGCGTTTTGCTCCTGTCGGAAGTTAATTATCAGAAAGACGTAGCGATGTGTTGCTGCCTAAAGTCTAACATCACAGAAAAGTAAGACTGTGCTGCTGTCAAAGGTCTAATATCACAAAAATGCCGCGCAGTGCTTCTGGTAACAGTTTATAATGTCACATAAACGTAGCGCTGTGCTGCTGTCAAGTCTCTAATATTGCTCTTAACTTGACATAAGTAGTGCCATGCTGCTTTTAAACGCCAGTAATATCATGGCGATGCTGTTTTCAAAATAGTCATAATAAAAAAACTCGGAAGAATCTCACGACTATAATGTTGTTCAAATGTTGGTGCTAGTATGCAATAAAATATAAGCCAACAAAGATTTCTATGTAGGTATAATAAAGAAAAATTGGTCATTGAGTAACTCGATGTAGAATTCATCTTAATCAAAATGGCCAATAGATTTAATTTGAATGTGAAGAATGAGGATGATATACCTGACAATCATGCACAGTGGTGACAATGAGAGTATTTTCATTGATGCACTTCATGTGACGCATCATCCCATACTCGAGGTCAACGAAGCCTTCTCCCTTGCCGATACGCTGACCTGCACAAAAAAGTCATATCAACTCAGTTACTTATGACAACATGCCTTCAAAGTCATATCAATTTTGTTAAATAGTAACTAAGAAACAAACCAAAAATTAGATGAATTGGTGTAGCCTGTACAAGATTAAACAATTCCATATAAATTTACATTTATGAACCATGTCTAAAAGTGATTGAAAATTAAATCAATTTATAAACAACTTGATGTTTATCGTTTTTATAGCATAAAGTAAAACAGAAAGCAGTAGTTAATTTTTCTTTACCTTTGGCCTGTATGATGAAAGTTGAAATTTTAACTCACCACTCTTTGAGACAGCAACCGATCCAACAACAACCAAATCAACTTTGGCATCAGCATCCAGGTCCAGAGAAGTAGAGAATCGCTTCATGCCGTCGTTTTGGGCAAGCAGACGCAAGTTCTCAGTGGTGTCATCGCCGGCACTTCTGCTGTCCATTCGGTTGAAGAGGCCCGTGCGTAGCCCAGGTGTGGGTACCAGCAGCACCTTGCCAGACTGCCACCAACACATAATACAAGGTTATTACCCAGCAGAGCTCTTAATGTCTGGTAGTAAGTCAAGTTATAGTTATTATCAATAAAGCAACTTGCAATAGAATGCAAATCATTGAAAAATATCATTTGTATTTTCTTTTAAACTGCCTGGGTAAGAATTACCAATTATATAATAACCTCATGATCTCTCAAGATAGGACGACTAAGGGCAAGTAACTATTTCTTATAGAAGCACAGTTGGATAGTGCAATAAAAATTATACTATGATTAAGTATCAAGACAGTACTCCTTATGTTGGATGAAATACAAATTTGAAGTAGCAAATTCACCCACAGCAAAATGCAAATATGCTGAAATTATAACAATCTGGAATATTATCCCTACAATGATAATTTACAGGTAACACACCTGCAGTGTTAGAAACCGCACTTCTCCTTGAGGCTTATCCAAGTTGACCTTAACTGACTTGGCAGTCTTGAAACAGTCAAGTTCAGCTAACTTTGCTCCAGCCTCATCAGCACCCTGAGAATTTAAATTTTTTGGTCAAGTTAGATGAACAGTGAGCAACAAAAATATTCCTGATGTACAGAATCGTCAAAAAATTTTACTTCCATTTGCAATTACAGAATATTTACTCTGGTTTTGGAGACCTCATTGTCAGCTTTAAAATTTTATTGATTCATTAGCAAATGGTGAATCATAAAATACTTCAATTTCAATAAGCAACTTTGAAACACAGCTTAAAAACCCTAGGATGCAAAATCCAATATATAATAATATACATTTAAAAATTACTTTTTTAAAGACAACACTTCTGAAGAATCCAGAGTCTCCAATGTTACAGATGTACAATGAATTTCTAATTTTATTTTTGAATATTTAAATAATTAATTTTTCAATTTTGTAATATTTAATTTTTTTTCAAAATTATTTCAATTGATTCATGCATTGCCCCAACTTCACACAAGTGTGCAAAATTTCACATCAATTTGACAGGTAAAAGTGTGTCATATCAATTATAAGATTTGTAGCCGACAAAATTATTTTTCAATTTTTTAATAATGAAAAAATAAATTTTTATTTTCAAAATTATTTATTTTGTCATTTGATTCATGCACTGTCTCCAACTTTATGCAGGTGTGCAAAATTTCAGATCAATAGGATAAGTAGAAGTGTATTAAATTTTGATTATAAGATTTGTAGCAGACAGACAGACAAACAAGAAGTGAAGTTAAAGAGAAGTGTTGTAAAAATTATGGAATGCCTTCAGTCAGCTAATGAATGAATGGAGAAACACAAGCCATTACCTTGAAGTTGGGGATGCGACGAAACACCGACAGGGGGAAGTTAGCCAAGTCATTCTCTTGGAAATGCTTCCATACTTTTTGCCTGATGTCCAACTTAGTTAGACCTGACAACAAAGTATACAGTGAAATATTTACATTATCACATATTATGGGTGCAAATGAAATTTTTACTAAGCCAAGCCTAAATTTTTTTCAAATTTTTCAAGTATTTAAATGAAAGTTAAGAATTTAAAGAAAACCAAGCAAACAACATTCAATAGGCTGAATTCTGAACAGAGTAAAACTAAATTCAAATAAAAAGTTTTGCACAAAGGTTACAACTCCAGCCAACTAACCTTCAGCATCTTCAATCTGAATAGAATCTGATGCAAACATGACTGCAAGATGAATCCTGTTGAGGAAATACAGAGTTGAATCAGAAACAGAACTAGACACATTCATGGTTTAAGTGGCAACATCATTGCTCTAATAATTATATATCCTGCTTAGAAATTTAATCAACATTTGGCCAAGAATATAGAATTAACCAATAAATATCAACAGCTAAAACTAGATAGTTTTTCATCATCCTAATTCAATGATAACATTCCATTTTGTAAAACACCAAATCCAAGATGTGCATAAACTCAAGCATGTACATTTGCAAATATACTGAATAACTGGATATTAAGTAATTAAGCTAGTGCCTAATATCCAGTTATTACTATTAGGCTTAAGTATCAAGTAAGCTTGTTAAAGATTGTTGGAGATTAGAAAATAGACTCGACAATTTCCACAACTAAAATTCTTTGATTTCCGCTGAAATAACATTGTAAGATAACAGTTTGCAAACATTCCATAAGCTTATACTTTTTTCTTTAGATTTTAATGCTATGTACAAAATACTCACAACTAGTCAACAAAAAATAGAAGATCATTTCTAAAAACATCATCATACATTATTGTCTCCAGGATGGTACTTTCTTCTTGGAAATGGAATCAATGTCATTAACTTCAGATGTAAAACTGGTTTGTTTCTTTGCATCCACAAGACCATTGAGTTTTGACTGTGTGAGCTCAAGATATTTACTTGGAGATCTTTCCAACATTTGTTTTCGTACATTGTCTGTGTAGACTTTGCACCTTCTTAATGATTCATGCTTCTTTTCATTTCTATCATGCACTAATGCTTTTCTTAAATGGACCATTTTCTCATCTCTCTCCTGATAGTGAACTAATTTTTCTTTCGAAACATTTGTCGATTTTTTTGTTAACTTTTCTTTTTCCATTTCACATTTATTTTCTTTCATGCGTTGATAGGCCATCAATTTTTCTTTTATTTCATGTCTTTCTTTAGAGGAATAAAGTAACCTTTTCTCAGGCCTTGTAATTGGAGCACTGCAGAGATTAGGAGTTTGACATTTTTTGTACAATCTCTCAACACATTGAACTATCTTAGGATGAAGGTTTCTGTCTGCTCTCATACCACTCTTTGCTGAACCAGAAGGAAAATTAATTTCATTTTCTGGCACATAAACAATTGGACGCAAATTTAATTCTGATTTAGCTTGTTTCCATTCAGCTAACGATTCTAGAATAGCTGCTCTTTTTTTCATGCTTCTTTCTTGTGCACCGAGGTATTCAAGAATTTCCTCTGAAGTTTTGAATGGCATTCTTGATTGACATTTTTGTAATCTCAGGTTAGGATCTTTGTACCTTTGGCACACATGGCGTAGGGCATTAACTTCTGCTGCCGACCAAATGGAAACCAGAGAATTTGTAGGTTTCTTCTCTATTACCTCTGTGCAGTTTACAAATTTATTCAATTTTGATTTCAAAGTAATGCTAGGCCTACTAGGTCTTGGATGACTGTACTGTTCCTTTTTGTTATTCATATTTTGATACGCTTCATATTCACTGATTTGGAGATACATAGATTCAAGTGCTACACTTAATTGGTTCTCATTTTCCATCAAATTGTAATGTATAGCATTCCCTATTTTTTTAGCAGAGCTGAGTAAGTCACAAAAATGCCTAATTTTATTTGTAAGGCCTTTCTCAACTTCATCTCCAAATAAGTTTGGGCCACTAAATATCTCAGTTTTTGAAAGGCTATTGATAATATCTTCAATACAATCAACAGCATCTATAATATCTATCAGCAATGAATCAAATTCATCAATATTAACACGATAGTACAATTCTTTATCGCGCTGCAAGAGCAGACTACGCAAATGAATACATTCTTTGCCTTTGGAAGCAGATGCCGGAACGCTTGATCGTTTTGGCAGACATTTAACACACGCGGGATTTGACATGCCGGGAACTTGGGCCCCCTTGGCATGCAAAGTGGCTATTTGCGCACATAATTTGGAAATTTCTTGGTCAAACTGGCAACCAAACGACATGGCGCTGCCTACTAACGTTCCCTTGACAATGAATGAAGAAAACCGATCGATAACTCGGTAATTACTAGGAAACCAAGCGGCTTATCGTCGAAGTGGGGAGCCGCCTCGTGTTGCCCGCACGACAGGCGTTCTTTCGTTGGAAAATATTCCTTGCAAGTTGCAACCCAAAATTTACGACATTCAATACAAATATGAAATTTGGCAAATTATTTCTAAAATTCAATAATATTTAATACAAATATAATTAACTCACCTCACACAACACTCTTCTTATAGTACTTCGCTCACGACCACGCTTGAACTGTCCAAAGCTTCTCGACAGCCATCTAGCTATGCACGAGGAATTGGAAAAGCCAAAAATTGAAGAGAAGTTTTTCATTACAGTTTTTGTATGAATATGTACAAAAGTATTTCTTAAAGGAAGATGATGTCGATTTTTCGTAAAATCTTCCTTTATTTATCGAAAAACAATCAATGAAAGTGAAAAAATGAAAACATATCGAAATATCAAAGCCGAAAATTTCTTTTAGAAATTAAGTAAATTAGTTTTTATATCTATTTAACGAAATTTAAATACAGTATTTTACCTAATATTCTTAGTTGAAATAAATTTAATGGCATTGCATTCCCTAATATTGGATTCACTAGAATCTGGGAGCACGTGTTTACTTGCATTATCTGATGTAATGCACAAATACAATTTAGATAATTTTTTCCGTGAGTCTTAGATGGTATTTACCGCGCAAGAAATCAAATACGTTTCTTCCATCACTATCAATAAATCGGCTAAAGTTTTATTCTAGATGTCTGGCAGCCAACAAGGATTCGTCGTGTACCGGTATTATCTAGTTTAATTTTAGATGAGCCTGCTTTCGATATAAGATCTTGACACGTAGATCTCCATAATTTTTATCTAACGACATTCTGTCTTCAAGACGTGGTAAGATCTCAATATTATAAACTCCGCCAAGAAAATTCACATAAATCTTCTTGAGGGTTTAAAATGGATGTATCATTCCTACTAAGTAAATTATACAGAAATTGGATTACTCTCGGAATGGTATTTGACTATTTTGGTCGTCTACACAGGTTTAATTTCATGCTTACTTACAAGATACTTCCAAGATGACCGGCTGAATATGAAGTGTAGGCCATCAGCCGTATCTGTTATGTACTTCATAGATAGTCACTTGTCTAGCAGTGTTTTCTGTCGTGCAAGAATTCAGAAGTGAGTCCATATGATCATATGATCATAAATAGGCTATATTCATATCTTGTTCGATAAATAAGTGAAAGATATTGTGGTAAAAAAATTGGTAGAAAATAAATTATAAGAATAAGCGAAGATCTCTCGAATTATTAGACGGGTTTCCTGAATACGGATCGTTATTTTCATTACATATCTTCTGCCCACCACCTGATAACATTAACTATAAGTAACTGTATATACGATCATTGTACAAATACGTTGCGATCGCAATACCTGTTTACTCTAACTATGTAGAATGTATAATCTAATGAATGGATTGTGATCGTTTTCTTTCAGTTATAACCTTGGTACAACACTGTCGCTTTCCAATAGTTATTTGTCATATGCTGGTAATCATTTCGGGTTTCCGGGACACAAGTTGCGTATCCTAAGAAGGAATTGATGGAAAATAACTAATTTTATCATTGTCGGATTGATGAAGAAAACACAAATTTTAACTAATAAATTTCTTAGGTTTAATACTGACATTGATACTGAAATAAACTTTGTTTAAGCTTACCCGTTATAAGCTGACATCTTTTAATATCAATAAATCAGCCTGCATAAGAATGGAGTACTTAATTGTTTTATCTAATTAATTAGAAATTGTTACTAATTCCTGGAATAATCCTTTATTAGTACTAAAAAGATATAAAAATTAGTACTAAAATTTTATATCTTTGGAAGACTATATTTATTGATTCAAAATTACCAGCTAACTCTTATCAACGCTGATAGCCCAAATTACCTATCATATAACTTGACGACCAGCCAGTTGCAGCCAGCCCTACTGATTTCAGCGTCCGGGGTTGATAAAGTTACCCTTTACAAAAAGCTCATGTCCGAGTATCTACGGAAGTTGCTCTATCAATTTCGGGACCAGATGACACGGCTAGAAAAAATTCACCGAAACCCCAATAAGAATTAAATAAAAAATTATCCAGAGGCTATATATCTAGATTTGGATGTGGCTTTATTTGTACGTGGCTCCGTCCACATATCTTTAATTTGTTAGAGATCCAAATCATTTAGAAAGAATTATAACTATATTTATGTCCATTCAGCAAGTAAAACAAGTCTTGAAATATTGTGAATGAAAAATTTGTAAATGATGTGTTAAAGTTAATTTATTGAAGATTTCCCACAGCTGGGAATAACGCTATAATAACAAAAGAAAATTATTTATGCTCTCAAAAAGAAGGTTATATATGTTTTTTTCTAAAATGAGGACTGAAAAAAATATATAGCTCAGTACTCACTGCCATGCTCACTGCAGTGAGTGACAGACAGCGCATTTTCTCGTCGACGAAAACGTGAAGTCACGGACGGACAGACAGACAGACTGACAGACGGACGGACAGACATGGCGAGCACAATGGCCTTTTTTCCATAAATGAGAAAATGCGCTAAAAATAGTTTTACGTTGAGACCTCCGGTTAAAAAAAATTTCTTTGTATTTTATCGTACGATTTTTTCAACCGATTTATTTGACTTCGCCTATGAATTAGTTCATTATTACAGAGGGAGAGAGGAAACATCAATTTAGACAATAACATAGACCCTCTGCAATAACAACGTTGTCACTAAAATTTTAGCCATACAAGATAAAAAAACAAAACCGGATAAAAGAGTCCAGCCATATCGAAATGTACGTGTCTTGAATCATATATCACTCATAAAAGTTAGGATTAGGACTCATAACCTTGCAAACCTTCAAAAAAATCTCGAAAAGGGCATTTCAAAACTCTTCTTGACATAAGCCACATAGATTTGAAGTCCTCAAACTGCTCTAACCTCAAATCTATTACATATTTTACATGAGGTATTGTTGAAATGGAAAACTATAGCACCCCGAGCAAGGGTTGGGCTGGAACTAGTTGTCGAGTCAAATTTTGGCGGGTCCATTTAATTATAAATACATTTGCCTATGATTTAGTTTATATATTTATGCAAATAAATCTGGGTTGCTTAATGCCACCAGAATGATTTTATATTTTTTTTCGTTGCATAAAAAAAATTTCAAGTTCTTTTCAAAACTTGCTCAGGCTAATGACGTCAGTAAGAGGTTTTAAATTTTTTCCGGTCTTTTATAGTGAAGTACACCAAAAATGCAAAACAAGGAACGTTCACGGAATGCTAAAGAAATGGAGAGCGAGGAGAAATTCGCGTCTTCATGCAGTTAAATTTATTCGTTACTTTAATCACTGTGTCATCGTTTTATATATCTTCCATGAAATACATACAAGTCGCCAGAAAATTTTCGACAGAAAGTATGTTTCCCAGATTTTCGATGCAAAAAATACACGATATGACCAAAAAATCTTTCTTTACATGTTTCAAGAAGATAATGAACCTCAATGCCTTCACACCACCGTATAAACTCAAACCAATTAAAATTCAATGAAACAAACGCAACCCTAAACCTTCCTTCAAAGAGTTTAGTGTTCCGCTAGCCATTAGTTTACATTGATTATGCCGCCATGTTATTATCAAAATTGATTAGTAATATATGTCACAATTGTTGAATTGCATAAAGTATTTTATTTTTGTGATATTTCTGCTCTTCCTCCCGTGGCCCGTGATAGCGCGGACGACTTGCCGGCTCGGGGACTGCGCACGACGAAGGTGGTGCACGCAGCATCACTCTGGACATCAAATAGTTCCATAAGAACATCTTATGTATTCAAAATACTTGAATAATAAATTATTTTAGTGATAATATCAGGATATAAGCAATAATCTTGTGGCCAAAAATAATCATCTTGGAAATAATCGTAAAAGTAAGGTTATTTTTATTATAGAGTTTGGCGTGGTCAAAATTTGCATTTTGTCTGAAGGACTTTATTTCTTACAAAATTATTTATATCGATCAAGTTAGTGCGTCTCAATGATGATTATGGTGATTACTAGTATTATACTAATTAAGCCGTCATCTCCTATACGATACAGCTGCACATCGAGTTTCAAATGCTTTTTACGCTCACTGAGTGGCATAATTGGCATGGTTTAATAATCGATACGCATATGGTTCGTAATAGTATTTAGTGAGTTAAAATATCAATTAAATAAAAGTACACTTGTCAACTATTGTTTAAAATTTAATTGCTATTACAACGCGATTTTTAAAAAATAATTTGAAATTTTTAGAGTTACCCTGACCCATAAACCTGTCACTTGATAAACATGAAAAATAATGATATTGAACTCTCATATGAAATAATGACATTCGAACTATTTGTTAAGATTAATTTCATTACTCTAACACGAAAGTAACAATACTATATCTTCTTTGCGCATAGAAAGTTTATTTCAACGTATAACTTTGAAACTCTGATTTACGTTCACCACTCATCTTCTAATCACGGGATATGGAGAGGGAGCCTAACCACTCGTCGTATTTTCACGGCATATGGAGAGGGAGCCGATAGAAAAATCCAAGCCTATAGCGCTGTGGTTACGAGCTCAAAGTACTAATTTACACAAGCAGCGCCAAATATACAAGGGTACAACAGATTAATCCGACGCAGCTTGGCAACGATAATTCCAGAAATTTTAATATTCTGTTATAGCGTATCCCCTCATCCCAAATACCGTCTTTCAAAGTCTCGTTAATAATAAAATGCTAATGTATTCTAACTCACATTCTATCTCTAACTCAAATGTGAGTTATTCTAACTCAAATGCTAATAACTCACATTCTATCTAAGCTAGAAATTTTATTCATATTCCGTTACAAAATTGGAGAAAAATCTTACCATTTGTTTTCTAAATTAACTTGAAAACAGCAGTAAATGACCAGATAATCNGTTACAAAATTGGAGGAAAATCTTACCATTTGTTTTCTAAATTAACTTGAAAACAGCAGTAAATGACCAGATAATCCATCTATTCAAATTTTCAGGATCGAACAGATCTTCAGAAGATGTTAATGCAGATTTTAGGAAATGCAGATTTTAGGAAATAATTTTAAATTTATTAACATTTCGAATGTAACAACATTCATTTTCAAGTTATAGGAAGTATTGAACAATTATATTTTGGAAGAAAAAAGTACATGATACACGTAAATATGATACAACAAGAAATTTCAGAACCGTGAAAATAACTCCGAAATAATCTGAAAGTTCAGAAAATCCGCTAGTTATGAGGGAGATCAACAGCTTCCGTAGAGATGAGGGCTTCAGCCATCGTGGGAACCGTGAAAATAACTCTGAAATTATCTGAAAATTCAGAAAATCCGGTAGTTATGAGTGAGATGGACAGCTGCTGGAGTCCTATCCGTAGAGATGAGGGCTTCAGCTGTCGTGGGAACCGTGAAAATAACTCTGAAATAATTTGAAAGTTCAGAAAATCCGGTAGTTATGAGGGAGATGGACAGCTGCTTGGAGTCCAATCCGTAGAGATGAGGGCTTCAGCTGTCGTGGGTCGGATGATGTCGGACCGGCCACTGTGCGACCCGGGCCACTCATGAAGACGATGCTGATAGCTTCCTCCAGCACAGTGGAAGACAGTGGGAGTGACGGTCTCGTTGAGTTTGACGTTGTCCAAAGTGTCATGTAGCCGTTTGAATTCATCGCAGATCGGGAGATGAATTGTTGCTCGATTGTCATGCTATGAGACCTGTTCTGGTTGCGAGCTTGTCTCACGTGACAGGATAAACGGCTGCTCAATATTGTAGTATAAATACTCCAATTACTCCAATGTAGTCCAAATAATGAAGTCCACAAACTTTTTTGAAGCAAAATTTATAGATTTCCCAGATTGTTGGAGAACACCCGCTCTTTTGCAGGGGCCGCTGCTGCGTGTAGTTCGGGGTTTGATGTTGTCACGGAACCTGTTGAATTCGTCACGGATCTTAAGATGAAGTTACTCGATTGAAGCATTTTAAGACAATCCGAAATTTTTGAGTCTTAACATTTCATATTTCCCAGTTCACGGTTGGTTGGTATGATTTTTCTCAGAATTACTTCAGCTCTGTGTCTCACAGTTATCATTTCACCTCTCACTACCGGGGTCATGAGTGCAGAATTAGCTTTTCTAAACACGGGTAGTTAATGCCGTCGTACGCCCGAGTCTAGAGTTTGGAAACGTTGTGTGGTCACCGAGATTTGAAAAGGACAGAAATTTAATAGAGAATTTCTTAATAGAGCATCATTCTTCTGATCGAGACCTCCTCAACAGAAAGAATGCTTGAGGAAGGACTAGGACACATGAGCTTCTATAAGACTAACATGACGAAGAAGGTATAGTTGAATGCTATCGCTTTGTGTGATTTGCTCTTACGAGACAAAAATATTAAGGCTTTTGTTACATACTTCCGGCGTTCAGTAGATAATACTGTTATGAGTTTTCTTACGACTGCGTTTCTAAATGTTTGCGATTGTTAATACGCAATCACTATCGCAAAAATTTTTGGGTTATAAAATAGTTGAATATTTTTACTACCACGACATCCATAATTCTGTAGTGGCTCTTTTACATGAGTTGTCAAGTTATTAAGCCAAGACTGTTACAGTCGCTGCCAAGCATTTGCGCTTGCCATGAATTCATCGTGACGCTACGCTAGATTTGACAGTTGTCGATGGGATGTGACTGAGTGAGGTTGTGTGGCTAGGTTCCTGTGATCCCATCACTTCTCCACGGGATTATACCTTCGTTATAGTCAGTCAGGTTTGTCAACCAACGATCTTATTGTGGAAATTTATATTCAGTAATGTGTTGAAGATTTTAAACGCAGCTGGTATTGCTTTGATCTTGTATACTGTAAATTTCTTGGGTTGTTTTAGTTCGTAGAGATTGTTTGGTAGCAAAAGCTCGACCAACTAGGCCGTGTTCCTGCTCTTATAAGCTTTGCGCTGCCTTATCTCGCTTTCACTGCTTTTCGTTCATCCACTTTTGAAAATAAATAGAACTGAATTTTTAGAACATAACTTGAGCCCAGAAAATGTCGCGTGCAATTTGCAACCACTTAACAATGTTCTTTGCTTAGGTGCTTGGTGCTTCTGGTTGTCATAAGATAATGCTGCAATCTGCACGCATTTTTTAACGCTAGCACAATTTGAAGGAAGGATCGCAACGTGATTAACTTATTCTAACTTGTTCATTTGATGTTGACAAATTTGGCATCGTCTATAACTAAATGTTCACTTTTCCTAATTAGCCTATGTAAAAATTATGCAGATATACAGTATAGGTACCCTGCTGACGCTGAGTAGTGTATCGATCTGCTTCTCTAATAAATCTCGTAATCAATAAATCATATTAAGGTTGAGCTGCAATGAAGTTATCATACCAAATCTTTATGAAGCAAAAGGTGGTAAAATAATTGAGAATTAATTCTTTGGACTCTCTTGAGGTATTCACTATACGCAAAAAACTGGTAACTTGAGAAAATCGAGGCAATTTAGCAGGTTTACGCGTCAATTAGTGAAATCACCGTATAGACTTTAATTTAAGCTAAGTAATTCTGTGGAAAATAATGTATACATTTCTGGCAAAAACAATCCTCGACTGGTATCATATGCAAACTTTCCATACTTTTACAACGCCCGGTCTTTTTCCTGGTTTTCATTTTAAATGCCACAATAACGTGTTTAATAATACTTATAGCTGAAATGAGGTAGCGTCGATCATTCAAGGACATTAACAATGTTTTGGAAGTACATGTTAAGCTGAGGGGAAACGAAAGTCTGAATATTAACATAGTAAAATTAGGCATGGATAGACGATCTTTGGGCTTTCCTATTCCTGCAATTCTACGTGGTTGCAAGGTCAAGGAAAAAATTGTTTTCAAATGCCATCACTTGAAAGTTGAATATACTGTCAATAAAACAAAATAAAATGATATATGGTGGGATATGTATTTTAAATAGCTTGTCGCATTAACGTGTCGACTACGCAAGCGTCAACTTTTTGACTAATAAAAAATAACACTAGTCTATGCAACTGGCATCTGAAGGACAAGAAACTAAATTTACTGTCAATAAACAAAGAGTGTACTCTTCGTTTACGGATATAAGTAACTTCGTGACTGCCAAACTGGAGTTAATCTCCGTGGGAAAATGTTCAAATTAGATACTTAGTTCCACACCAGCGCTTCTAAGTGCAGTTTTTGTTCCATGCTACGGCGTCCAAACTTCACTTGGAAGTGCTGAGGAGCCACGGTCGTGCGTGCGCTTGAACTCATTACGCGTCTTGCTTTCCGTCACGTTCCTCTGGATTTGCGTTCACTTGCACCTACTTTATTTGACTGAGCGTATCTTAGCTTCCTTGACACTAGAGCGGCGTAGTTGGTGGAAGCCCACATGCAGCTGCTTTTGGCCGGTCTCGCACCATACTGCCGTGCACGTGGCGGTCCAAGATTCTTTTATGTATTTCCATAGAATTAAGCATTCACACCATGAGCCTGACAGGTGCCTTGCACGGCTGGCGTGAATGCTGGTGTTAACATGGTCTTAGACTGCGCCTATCATAGCTACCGATATGTCAGTTATTTGTAAATTTCGTTGTATGTCTATGCGATCCTTTAACGATCCTGAGGCAAAACGTTAGCCTATGGAAATTTGTACCATTTGTATCCAGTTTTGTATTCATTGACATGGATAAAGATTGTTATTTATACCGAAGTATGATTTTCTTGAAGAACTGTCCTTTTTTATTCAGCACTTCGGTAGTGTGGTTTACTGCGGAAGCAGCAGAGTTACAACAATGCATCGAAATCTCACGTTTTGAAAGTTGTACGATACATTTCGGGTTTATTCATCTGATCCATATGCTGTCAACACCAAGCTGCAATATTTAAAGAGACATTTTTCGCTGAAATTCTAAGTTCTTTTTGTGGTATAGGCTTTAAATGTAAAGAGACAAAATTGCCTGACCCCAAAAGATGGCCACATCAAAATCTTAATGTAAACCAGCCACGTCTAAAGTGAGCTTCTGTTTCCCGCTCGGAAAAATAGTGACTGAGGGTCCGTGGTCGCCATCCTATATGATGGCAATGCTTCTTTTTTCCGGTATATTCCGGAAAAAGAAGCATTGCCGGAAGCATTCCGGAAAGGTATATTCTTTTTCCGATGATATTCCGACACCAGGCTCATCGATCGATCAATGGAACGAGCCAGATCTGGTATGAGCCACTCTGTGTAGCCGTGCCAATCAATGGCGTTGCCGCAACCTGCGTCCCTTTTAATTGCACGTACACTCGAGCTTTGTCCCAAGAGACGAGTCTTGATTGAAGCTTGTCATAATTGCCTGCTATTGATGAACTCAGCTGTTAAAAATACGAAATGAAAATTTCATAAAGGCAGTCCAAAAAAAGCCAAACTAATATTTATCATGTTTGTCTGGTAATGGGTTCAGTACATTGCTCTACTTACTCTCGTTTTTCATGCCAACAATTGAAAGTGTGAGGTTGATGATTCATTCTACGCAACAAGATGTTAACTTAAGTTGATGCCAGAATTTGTTACATATTACTTTTTGAATGCCTTACTGATCACAATTTAGTGTTCGTTAATGAGCTCTTCTGAGCCTCTGCAATTTAAGATTTCACGAAAAAATAACATTGTTTACTGCATGAAATTCGAAGTTATTATCAAGTATTTAAGAAGATGTACTGTCAGGAATTACATACGTGTACGAATTTTGTACGTGCGTGAATGCCACACGTGTGCAAATGCTGCTTGTGTGCAAATGCTGCTTGTTTACGAATGCTACTTATGTACGAATGCTGCTTGTGTACGAATGCTGCTTGTGTACGAATGCTGCTTGTGTACGAATTACGTACGTGACGAATGCCACGGTCGCGTGGAACACCTGCTAAAACTTTCGAAGTCAGGAAAATTGCGCTGCACGCACCGCAACGCAGCTTTCAACATCTTCCTGCCATTGAACGATTAGAAATGTCAGGAGTGTACTCATGCTGGCAGTTTTTGTGCCTATGATCCATGTGCTCTGTACATTCATGATGCATGTGCATTCATGACTAATGGTTTAGACTTTAGCGTCACTCATTCCATTGAAATAAGACGCTGAAGGGAGATATTGTCAAATTTTGATTGCAATGAAACGAAAGTAAAGGGATATGACACAAATAATAATGGATGACAGTGTAAGGGTAATTAAATACCGACGTGAAGAAATGGCGACGATGACAGTAAATAGAGAAATGTGGTGATAAATAGGAATAATGTGAAAAGGTCGTGATAATCTTAGAACGGGGGAAAATGTGCCAATAAACTCGAATTTTTATTGTATTTTATCAGACATGTTGGCAAGAAGAAGAGCAACTGGCGCAGGAATCAGAGCGCGACGAGCGACGAGCGTAATTCTTCCATCACGTCTGTCAGACTCTGCCTCCAGTCGCTCCTCGTCAACACGTCACGCTGCCTTCCTCTTACTCTAGTCGCTCCTCTTCAACACGTCACGCTGCCTTCCTCTTACTCTAGTCGCTCCTCGTCAACACGTCACGCTGCCTTCCTCTTACTCTAGTCGCTCCTCGTCAACACGTCACGCTGCCTTCCTCTTACTCTAGTCGCTCCTCGTCAGCACGTCACGCTGCCTTCCTCTTACTCTAGTCGCTCCTCGTCAGCACGTCACGCTGCCTTCCTCTTACTCTAGTCGCTCCTCGTCAGCACGTCACGCTGCCTTCCTCTTACTCTAGTCGCTCCTCGTCAGCACGTCTCGCCTGTTCTCTCGTCCGGCCCCGCTCATCTATTTGAATTTAAGTAATACTATGAACAGTATATTGTTGAGTATTAGAAGCAATACTAAGACTTCATTCTTTAGGCTTGGGAAGCCACGATCACTCAAGTATTTGTAGGTTTTCCAATATGTTGGTATACTGCTGTGTTACCTCATATTTATGTGCACGAATAATTGTTGAGATTTATTTTTTGGATGTTGAGAATTTAAATGTTTTGATAAGCTACAGCAAAAGAGATTTTGGTATCTCACGGCATTTTAATCGCCCACAAGTTTAATTTCTAAACGCGTTGCATGTTTATTATGTGTTTAAGGGAAATTTTAATTCGTTATTTCGCACGGTGGAATTCTTCTTTCGACGCTGGTATTTTTGATTGACGCTCTTCTATCTATTTCAATTGCTGATCTGTTTGTGTGTTCTCAATTTTTGTGGCACATACAGGGTTGAAAGATTTAAATATACGATTCAACACGAATCATCTCCGGTTAACGTCGGTATTATTTTTCTCGGTTTTTGCATTTCATCATACTTGAAAACTTTTTTCCTGTGAACAACGATGATCGTGCAAACAATTTTCTCTCGGTGGTTCTACCTTCTTGTTCTTCACCCTTAAACTTTTTGAAAAAAACATCACCTTACTTGTCAAAAGTTTATACGTTCATATACTAAATTATTGAGTGTAGCCAACGTATTATGGTATTGGTCGCATTCACATATCTTTTTATTACAGATTTTCAGTGAACCCTTTAACTATTTGAAAAAGCATCACCTTAGTTGTCAAACGTTTACACGTCCTTATACTAAATTATTGAGTGTTGCCAACGTATTAGTCGCATTCGCATCATATCTTTTTATTACAGATTTTCAGTGCTTTTTACAGCAGATTTCTTTGTATGCTATGTGCGGGACCGCAGTAGTGTACTCGAGCTGCATTTTGAACCTTCCTTTGTACTCCGAAGCCTTGTTAGGGTCGCTATATACCGTGAGCAATGATGCAAGCGTCAGCAACTCTAGCTACAATTCAATCTAGTTTTCTCATTTTTTGCCGTCCAAACGACTCTCGTATAAATTGCAATCTAGGTAGAATTCGCTTTGTAATTTAAGCATTTGAATTATAGGTAATATGAACATAATGAGCCTTTAGCAGCAGTTCTTTTCTTATATGATGGCCAGTATTTGTTCGGTCTTACCTTGATAATATGTCAGTGAAATGTGCAAGAAAGCATTTTTTCAATATGATATTTAGGATCTTGAACAAAAATAAAGCATCGGTATTAGCCACGCACAAAGAAAGTTTAATGGTTTATGAGGCCATTTGTATTTTCAACCACCATTTCTGTAACGATTTTCTTTTGATGAGTTTCGCCGCTTGAAATCAACATTCATTCATTTGTTCTACAATGACTGGGAAGGATTCTCCATAATCTATTCGCGCCCATCAATCATATGAAAAATTTTATGTGCATTATACCTGAGTGCTCGAAAGTTCAATCGTTCTGAATATACTTAACGATTATCTGGTGAGGATGAATCGTAATATGTCTCAGTTAGGCGTTTATTTCTGAAGAAAACATTACCTACCGTGGGCAACATCTGGCGTCGAACCATGAGAAGAAATTCGTTACTGATGTGCATGGCTATAGCTGCCTTCGACTAGAAAAGAATCACCGGACTTATTAACTTAACCGACTTGTAAATATATATAGCTTAGTAATAACAGAACCCAAGTATCAAAATTATTGCATACGACATTTAAAAACATAACATGAGTTTAAGTCTGGAATTCGACATGATGTTAGATTTGGAAGCATTTTGGTGCATATGTTGTTAATATAACATAACATACCATAGTTGTGTCGGAGCTGAAGAAATGGGCTCGCGGCCTGTCGTCGATTCTTTTAATTTTCGTAATTTGTTCACAGGAGATCCAAGAAATTGCGCAAATCTTTTGAGATACCTATGAGATTTTAAGAAATTTAGTAAATCACCCTTTGAGTAATTTTTTTTTTAAAACTGACGTGGGTTTGAAATATCTACTGGATATAATTGTTGAAATATAATTATATCCAGTAGATTTATAATTGAAATATAATTCAATTGTTTGCTTTACCGGGTCCGTAAGGTTCTAGGCATTTTAAGACTCATACTCATATAATCAGTTATGTATTAAATTTTCATATATTTAGTTGCAGTCTGAAAAAAAAAACAAAATTGAAACAATTTGAGGTAATCAATATCATTATAAGATAGCAGAAACATAGGGCGGAAATGTTAACAAAGATTTTTCCAGGAATAATTAATACCGAGTTGGACTGTCAGCTCACAAGTTTTAGAACGATTGATTCGGTAGTTGCATTGATTGATTCGGTAGTTGCAGCTGCAGGTTATGTATACGGTAATAATTCTCGACTAAGAGCATATCATATCACTCTAAAGTTGACTAAACCACCCAGTAACGGAATCGTCCACTTCATTTGACATTTTCACTTCAGTCAAATGGTCACTACCGTTACTCGATCGTTATTAGCTTAGGATAATGGTTAATTAATGCAATGAATATGCAGCCAAGCCGAAACTGTCGTTATTTACTAAATAACGTCGGCCATCCGCCAGATCCAGACAGAAGTTAAATACGATTGAATCCTACTCTCAGAAAAATGACTGGGTCATATTATCCAAATAGTGAAGCACTTTCTGCTCGTAGCCCTGATACGCCCCTTTGCCAGGGTAAACTAGGTCTAAGTGACTTATATGCAAGGGCAGAATATGCGTCGCTATCTGGATAGGGACTCAGTTATTTCTTTGCGTGTTACCCCCGTTAACATCTTAACCCCACAACTGAGAGCCACAGTCCATACACCGCAGTGTCATGTAGTGGGGCGCTCAGGAACAATGCCCCTAGGAACGCGAAATCGCGCGGGATTTCCGACGAGCAAAGGCCATCGTGACGTGATCTCCCGGAAGTGGGGCCCGACTCGAGATTAATTTTTCATTGTTCTTCCGTGAGCGAAAGACACTATGGCTTATTTACCTTAATCCAGAGGATCATTACATTTCTTCCGAACCTGTGTTGTTGGAGATTATTGAATTAGTTGAATAGTAGACATTCAACTTGGGACGATACATTTTACATGATCAATTTATCCGATACGATCTTTCAAGTTGATTGTTACGGTACAGTATTGCTCGACGCATGATTCTGATGGGATTGATTTGTACCAAAAACATTTTCATAATGATAGATGTGGGTCATATTTTAATGTAATGTCTGTGATCCTATGGTTTGCTTTCATATGTAATAACTTAACTGACTAGTTTATATAAGAAGTTAATTCAATGAATCGAGAATTTTACTTTCTGCTAAGAAGAGTTGTCTGCACCCATTTTGACCATTGGTGCTAAACCTATACTATTGAAGCAGTAGCATGTTCGCGACCGCTCCTGTTATTTTGTTCGCTGAAGTTGTCTTTTGTATTATAATTTATCTGGACTTCTTGATGTCTGTAATAATCATGATTGGACTAATTTTAGGAAAACCACCCGTGCATAAACAAGATTTGCGAACAGTTTAAATGCCACCAGTTGCTTGTCAATTATGATGTATACATTTGTATACATACAAGAATTGTGCAATAAACTCTCCAATAATTGAAGTAGTCGATAAGTTACATTTTCTGCTGAAAAGTAACTGCAGGATCAGATTTTAACTTGTACTTTTGTACATATGACGCTAATTAACTCATTTGAATTTTCAAATTCAAGCGAAAAAACTCGAAAACTTGAATGGCTCTTGCAAAATCTCGCAGTACCGACTCCATATTGTGTAGGAAGTCTCTTTCTTCTTCAGTATATATCTCTTCGGTATGGCCTGTAAAATTATCCTGAACTTGGTCAATATTTTAACTGAAAAGTTGGACGAAGAGCGCCTGGACACTCTTGCTATAAGTACAAGCCAGGTAATCGCTTCAACTTTCCGACCATTACCGCTTTACTGCACCTTAATTTTTAACAGATCTCATAAAGATTGTGTTTACTTTTTCGGCTGGCCCGCTGCTCCTGACAGCGTTCATTTTCTCTGCAGATCGGGTGCAAAGTTCAGCATCAGGAAATTACTGGCGTGTAAAAACTGTACTCATAAAATGCCATTTGAAATTTCTCGTATACACGAGAGATGACCTTGTTCTTGACTTGCGTAAGGCGTATATGCAATGTTTTTAATGGTTGGGCTTTTACATGCTTTTTTATGTATGCATTATTTATTGACACGGATTTTAGAATGCGATTGCATGTAATTCCGATTGATCCAAAAAGTGAAATGTCTCAACTGTAGAACGGTTTTCGTCATTTAAATGATCATATTTTTAATTGGTAAATATCAGTGGAGCACATCAACAAATACTCTACGAACCGTCAATAATTATTTTAACTATTATTGTTGTGAAGTTATGTATGTTATAGTTGTTAGCTATTATTTCTGAACAAGATGAGAATTCTGTGTTATTAGGAAACTTGAACATGAACAATTTAGGTTTTGTTTCTCTTGAATTACAATTTGGTATAGGGCAAGCGCTCTGCGTCTATATTTTATTATCATCTTTACTACGGTATTCGTCTAAATACGTTGATCAAAACCATTCTTAAATTTGAATATAACTAATTATAAAAGTGAATATGACATATTGAACAAAGTAATAAAATATTTATATTAATATTCATCATTATGGCTCTTCATATTTATTATTATGGCTACTAATATTTATTATTATGGCTCTTATGTAGGTTACCTACACAAATCAGATCCATACTCGGCCGAATGCCATGTACCGGTAGTGACTATATGGTAAGAAAATCGAATTAGCTTCGAAAATGATGCGTGTTTACCTTGCGTACAGTTGCGAAGATGTCATTTATATTTTAATCCACAACTGCTATTTTTACGGTACTCCTAAGCTGCCTAATAAATTTTTAGTATACCGTAATTATCTTCTTGAGACAAACCCAGTCTTTCATCATGTTCAGCCGCAACAATATTTAAAATTTTTTGGATACTTCGATCAGGATTATAATTTTCATTTATACTCGCGACAAAAACTTGTGATTGAGTAGAAGACTAATAGACCAGTTGATAACTCATGGAATCATGAATCTATGCTCGATGGAGGGAAAATTCATTAAAACTTTTCGTACGGCTTTAGTATTAATGGAAACTCGCATTAGTTTTCTGGAATTTATTCAAAAAATAAACTTGAGCTCATGAATTTTTTCTTGAATTTATTCGAAAAATAAACTTGGACTCCGAGCTCATGAAGTTTGGCATAAATAATGAAGCAGAAATATTAACCGTTTATTACCCACAACTATTAAAAAGTGTGAGTAAGAACTGTAAAATATGTATTATAATTCTGAAACATATGAAATTCTAAAAAAATAAATCGGAAAAATTTTTGAAAAATATAATGAAATTGTCGCTATTCTCATCAGTTAGCGTGTGGAATTCTAGCGACGCTAATTTGGCCAACGATTTCTTTTCCGGAAATTTCCAAGAATTGGTGCGTGATTTTGTTGGACCCATTGAGCCGCCCTTACCGATAATTCGGCGCTCTTTATTGGACTCTCCACTTCACTTGAGATCAGATGTTCCGGAAACGTTATCATCAGGGGTAATTGATCGATTTATCACCTCCATTGCTGCTAATGCAGGTGGGGGCATCGGGAGGTTATAGCTTTATATAACTATGGACTAAAAAATGGGACTATGGACAATGTCATTTGAGGAAAGGTAATTAACATATTTATATTGGCTTGTAGTTTCGNACATGTTTATTTTGGCTTGAAGTGTTGGGGAGTGAGTTATAGGGTAACATGTTTATTTTGGCGTGTAATATTGGGGAGTGAGTTATGGGAACATGTTTATTTTAGCTTATAGTGTTGGGGAGTGAGTTATGGGGTAACATGTTTATTTTGGTTCGTAGTGTTGGGGTGTGAGTTATGGGGTAACATGTTTATTTTGGTTCGTAGTGTTGGGGTGTGAGTTAAAAACGTTCTGGAATGGCTGCCTTTGATCAACTGCATGTCTGTGTGTCGACATTCCTATCTGCTTCCAACGATATGCAACTGTTGAGAAATTTAATTTAACGTCTGTTTGATCGGTTTGGTCTTGTGGCACGATTGCGAAAACCTTATGTAATTAGGAATTTTTCTAAAAAATGTATGTATTTGATTGTTTTGATAATTTAGCACAAAAATATTAAATTGATGCCAATCTTTTCCGAATGTGTTTAACGTTCGCTATTTTCTACGTGACCAATTGTGATTAGTACTTTATTTTTTATGTATGTGAGAACTCGCGAGCTGAGGTTACGCTTGTTCCAGCGCTTCCTGGATTTGTTGGTTATTTTCTTCTTCTTATGATTACGATCATCCTTACTTAATTATCAACATGCTTAAACTGTGCTGGTGCACTCTATTTACCCTCCTTGGAGGTTAGATCTTCTAATTAATCTCGTCGATGTTTGTTATTGATATTTTGTATCCAACTTGAAACGAGAATTCCTGAAGATACTATAGGATTACTCAAGAAATATTACTGTCAAGTATTAAAATCACTTGGCTGCTTAAGTCGCAAATTTACCAGGAATTTAAAAGTAAAGAAAATAGCCAAAAAGTTCACCATTTCTTATAAGCTTGCAGAGCATAGGGGCAGGAGTTATAGAACAGGGAACATACTTGCGCATCCCCCTCATTCAGCCGTACGTATTCATGCCGAGCAGTGCAACGTCCCGGTGTCCAATAGTGACTTTAGAGTTTTAGCCTCCACAACCGGTGTTTCTGACCTACGAATTTTAGAATCTTTATATATTTTCAAACAGAAACCCAGTTTAAATGCAGCATTCAGTTCCTATCCTCTAGAAATTGTAAATAGATAGTACCCTCTCTACATGTTATCTCATTTTTATTTCTGTTATCTTCGATTTTAGTTCTAATGTCCTCAAGTTTAGGTGAATTGTTTGAATATGAATTTTAGGCTACTAATTGTTTGTACCTGTGTTCTAGGTTTTGAATTGACGATGGAGCTGGACTCCGAAACGTTTTCGATTATAAGAAATGGTGAACTTTTTGGCTATTTTCTTTACTTTTAAATTCCTGGAGTTAATATTCATTTCAATAAGATTAATGGAATAAATTTTTCTTCGAACAGTGGAAGACGATCTTAAATATTTGGACCAACGAGCATTGCCATTCATTCTTCGGATTCATCATCATGCAGGCTGGAATTTATAATGGTTATAACTCGTTTATGAAAAATAGCATGCATCATATTAAGTATACAAATAATACTATGTTTTCCTTGTATTATTTGCTAATATTTGGGGCAATTATGTTGTTGCTTGGCTGGATTGATCTTATATACATGAACCACCATTCCTAAATTTCCACCCAAGATTCATTGTAGTCATATAGCTTGGTGGTCATTTCGTGTCGTCACTCAGTAAAAACAAAATGTCAAAAATATATTTCAGACGCCATTTTAGCAATACTTCCTTGGTAGATTTGGGTCACCGAAAATTCACGGTCAATTTATGAAATTGTTGTTGATAAAAATTAAGATTTTTTGCGGATGCGTCAGTAACTTTCCGGTTTGGGTCAACCATTTGGTACTGGACGCAAAACATTTTTATTGGCTTCGGTCATTTCTGTTTATTTATTTTTACGTAGCACTAATATTTCAAGTAGCACTAATACGCCCTTTCTTTCGTGCCAAACCGGGTTAGGATGACTCAGACAGGAGCAAAAAAGTGCATCTTTATTTGGCCATGTCTCGCTCATTTCTCTGCGTGTAGATACACTTGATTACTGCTTATTTTATGTCGATTTTTATTTCGATAATTCATATTATTTTCAAAACGAGCTGTTGGTAAACCCCTCGGTTGCCGAGGGCAGGGTGGCCCAGTGGTTAAAGTTCAGAGTACCAAGATTGACGCACTAGAGAGGCGCGGGTTCGATCCCAGCTCTGTGCGCCAGTTTCTGGTCAGAATCGGCAAGGCCGGGCGGTTAAGCACAGCAGAATTGTAGCAGTGAATTGCGAGTTCGAGACCTCAAAATGATGTGAATGTTCTGCGATGCTAAGAATCGGCAACAGGCCTACGCCCAATAAACGCTGAAACCGCTATATTATATATTGCCCTCATTTTAAGCCACAAGAAAACCTACACTCAGAGAAAATAGTGCGACTTTGCCCAAATAGCGATGCATTTTTCCGCCATGTGTGGGTCATCCTGACCCACTTTGGCTGGGTGAAAAGGGCGTATCAGAACTACGTGACTGCATGCTCGTGCTATGGTCAAATAAGTGTGTCACCATTTACACAATATTGACCGATAAATTTTCTGAGCAAAAGGTAACCTGAGCAGTGACTAAGAAAAAATTACGAGATGAAAAAATCTTTTGAAACCTAAATGTCATATTAAGCGTAAAGCTCAAGTCCCCGTCTTTGTCCCTGGGCGAATGAAAGTTAAAAAATATCTCTTCTTTGGAGCACTAGAATTTCTACCGGCAATGAGAAATGAGGCTGGCGTCTTCTGGCATTTCTAGAGCAAGTCTAGGATTTTCTTTGCTTTTGGGAGCCCTTTTTTTACTGATAAATGATGTTTTGATACTGCGCTTCTCTGTCGAGAAACCTGACACAAGATTAATTTGTCCTTTCAAACTGAAATAACGTTAAAAATATGGTTTTATGACGTATATTAGGCTTTTTTAACGTTTAAAAAAGATTGTTGAAGACTACAGGAGAAATATAATGTTATATCCAAATTTCATTTATGTTGACTTGCATTTAAACTTTAAATGGACATAACTTTGAAACCATGCTCACTGACCCTAACACTAAAGAGGCGCATAATTACAGGATCTAATTCTAAATTTATCAGTCAATCAGCTTTCAGGTTTCAAAGTTAAGTGGCCAATAGCAGCTGTTGGCTTCGAATTTGTGGTAAACGTAAACTTGGAACGATTCAAGGAATTCTTCGTCGTGTAGTTTAACAGTGCTTTGCTTAGTGAAGAATTGTTCAGAAAATCCAATTTCCGAACGTGGCAAAATGAATTTCCACGAATGTTGCGTGTAATAGTAATTTAATACTTAAAGGCGATATTATTAATTATAGATTATTGATTATACATAATTTATGTGCCATATACATTAATTATCCACTTAAATCATTCAAAAATCCAATATCCAAGATGAATTTGCATGAATGTTCATTTCCATGATCCCTGAGAATCAATTACCGCGCTTCCCGAAGGCAATTGGGAGCAGAGTTTGCATGAATATTGAAGACGTTCTAATAACAGAGCAAACAGGAGGTCTTAGCGAGGTGACATTTGCCTTGATTACGCCTGACAAACCGAGTCACCGGCGCCCACATGAGATAATCTTACGAAATCAAACGTGGGACTTGTCTGAGATTCACTACCACTGCAGTATGAGAAATGAGTGAGACTTTGTCCAACTTAGGATGCACTTTTGCCCCGGTGGAAGTCATTTTGACTAAACTTAGCGCGGTAAAAGGGCGTATCGGTGATAAGTGCATAAAATGTATCGCTATCTGGACAATACGAACCGATTAATTTTTGTGAGTGCGTGTTATAAATTAAGGGAGATTTTTGGGTGGCCATCTGCTATACTAAAAATCCATTTTTTCTTATTGGTGGCCAAGTGAAGGATAAAGAGATAGCCACGAAAATCAGGTGATAATATCTAGCCAGGTTAGAGTGGAATGTGTTAAAAGTTCAGTGCAATGGTTAAAACCGTGCTAAAAATGTTATTTTTTGTGTGGCCAAGCATATAAAGGATTAAGTATTGGCCGATGATTATCAACTATAAATTCCAGCCGGGTTCGGGAGGAATAACGTGCGAACGATCACCGTCATGTCACACGCAGGCACGTCATGATTTAGACGTGCTCTGCATTGAGCAATTCTGTACTATGATTATTATTAATTTTAATTTCACTCGATTGTGTGAATCACGAATTTGCTACAAATTTTAAAGCAAAAAGATTAATAAAAAATTAATCATATCTTTGTAAATTATGGCGAATTGCAATAGATTTGGTAAATTTTTGTTAACTTTTCCGAATTTTTACCGAATATTAACGTGGATGGCGTGGATGAATTCTAGATTTGATTTTGATTTGAATTATTTATTCATTCGCACAGGAGCACACGTTACAATGAAAAATAAAAAGAGACGTCAAATAAAATAGCAAGGCTTCCAGGTGAATGCCCTTATAAGCTAAAAAAGCTTCGAAGGCAAAACAATAGGTACAAAACTCAATTCCGATGATAACAAGACGACGATTAAAACAAATAAGTAACAAGTTTCTAAAATAATCAAAATCATTGACAAAAGCCTTAAAAACGGATAACCGTATGTCATAGTAGAAAAATCAGCATAAAAGAGGCAATGTCAACATTACACTTATATGTACTGTAAAACAGAGTACAACTATAAACATCTAGTCAAAATACCTAAAACTAAAAGACAGTACGTAGTATTCAGAAATTCAAACATTACGTGCGACACGGCATGTATGATATACTGTTTGAGGAGAAGCTATCCATGTATAGAATTCACTAATCATAAACCCATCCCTGCTTAATGACATTGTATCCATTGGCTAATATCATTCGATGATGGAATTTTATAGTTGATGGAATTTCACAGATGATTTATCATAATGAGTGAATAATGGCTGGCGATGGCAGAGTTGGTGATGCTGCCGTTAGTGATAACACTGATAGTGATATCAGTTATGTGTTAGTGATATAATTGTTTGTGTTATCATTGTTAGCGATATCATTGTTAGTGATATCATTGTTAGTGAACTCAGTGATAATGAAAGCAGCAGTTTTATTTAAAGTTGATTCGAATAAAATAATTGAGACTTTGTATGAATATCGATGCTCTCTTTAACCCTGTATGGGTCATCCTTACTCAGTTTAGTTCGGCAGAAGACCGTATCACTGCTACCTTCGCTATTGCTGTGGAGCAGGTGTAATATAACGAGTTTAATATAATAAGTGTAATAAAGTGAGTGTAATGAGAAGAGTGAGGATAAAAAGGCAAGAAATTCATCACTGCCTTGCATCATTTATTCAGTCTGCCAACGTACGCGTCTGATGAGTACAAGACCTCCTGTTTCTTATAAAATGTTTGCTTTTAAGTCGATGATCAGAGTGAAAGATCGCTGCATCGGCAGAGTTTTCTTTACTTCAGCGACCATTAATCGCGTTATAACCTCAGGGCATTTCTGTGTCATGTTTTTTTCATTTACTATTACAATCAATTTATCTATTATGTGAAGATTGAGTCTACTCTACTGTACTTTATATTAATTGTGATTGATTCTATTAGTATTATGTGATGTCGTTGCGAATATTCGACAAAATAACGTTCGTTACATGCATTACTTAAGTATCTACACGTGTTATACAGATATCAAGCTACGATGTATAATCATTGAAGTGTATGTTCTTCACTATACTACGATTCTACTAACTATTTAAACCGGCTTACTAATTAGACCGGCTTTCTATACCTAAATGTGTACTAATGTTGTAAATTTAAGTGGTTTATTTAATGTTTTGAATTTTTTAAATTTATTACAAAGAATGTATGTTACTTCGTATCATTTAGCATAGCACCGATGATGTTTCATTCGTCGCTCTCCATCTTTAGTAGTCGAATATTTTTATGCTTGCTGATGGCAGTCAGGGTCTTCTCAAAAATTTCTCAGGGTTATATTGAAAAGATTTCGATTTACATGTATGTCATTATTTGGAAATATTATTTTTAACAATATTTGCTCAGGTTATAATAGATATATTTCGGTTTACAGGCATGCTGGCAGTCCCTGTAAATAGGGAATGTCTCCCGGAGATAAATTTTTTATTGTTTTGGTACTGTGCTGCAAGTTTCATTAAAGACGTACAAGAGAATATCCTTCGATAGTCGTTGAGTATCGGCGCCCATGTCTAATTCATTCATATTCATGATTTTTTTATGTTAATAATAAGCACATTCTAATTTTTAAAATATTTTTCCAGTTTGTATTAAGCGTTTGTGTTACTGAGTTGTTTTGTATTTATGAGCTCTAGTGGAACTTAGAGATACGTTTCCAACTGTTCAGTCTGTTCTTACCAAAGACATTTCTGAAATGTTTTTCACATTAGAAATGTATTAAAATTTCTGAATAACTTTTTCTTGTGAACATAAAATCTTTTTAGAGTTTTGCAGATCATAATATGTTCATAAATTAAAATCATGCAACTTTTTGCATAAGGATTCCATCTTTCATGCTTTCTTTCACGTGGCCAAGCCATAGACCGATGATCTTTCTCTCCCTCATGCGAAGAGCTGCTCTAAAAAACCGTCCTCAAATTCAACACATCTTTCCCCTCGTTTGAATATTTAGAGAAATTAAAAATGCCGTAGTACTCAGAGAAGACTCGGGAGGGAACAGCTTTACGGCAGAGCGTTCAATTGCTGCAGGCGGGTTGACTGCTGCGAAAGTTGTTAGTCTTGCACCCTTGTTTTATAACGGAATATTTGTTTCCAGAATTGGCTCTGCATTGAGAAGCTAGAGCTTTTTAATTTAGTTTTTTTGTGTGTGATTGTAAACAGTCAGCATCGAATTTTAACACCGTCTGTGTATTTCTGCTCTTGAGGGTGTTTTTTCTGAATGTGTTTTTACTATTTCGACGGCGGATTTTAATGCTGCTGCAGCTTCTGTTGCTGTGGCAGCTTCTGTTGCTGTGGCAGCTTCTGTTGCTGTGTCCACAACGTATATTTGAATTACATAGAGAAACCACAGGGACGACAATAGACTTTAAACTAAATGCAAGTAGGTTCACGAATGCAGATAATTTACAAACATCATATACAGATATGTACAGACATTATAAGGTGGCAAGTCAGGCAAAGGTAGGCTGCCTACTCCTATCAGTTGCTTCTCGAGAACACTATCTACGCTAACTTTTTCTCCTTAGTCTGTGTCAGAGAGGTGCGGAGGCTGAATAAAACTAACAGCGTTTTAAGCGCGGCCAAGGCTGGCCCGCTACACTGTGGCAGCTTCTGTTGCTGTGGCAGCTTCTGTTTCTCTCTTGGATTGCCGCCACTAAGCTCGGCCACACTCAGGAAATTGTGAGACTTTGTTTGTCCAAATCCTGATGCATTTCTTGCCCTCGTGTTAGCCAGCCTGACCCACTTTTGACCAGCTAGAGGGCGTATCAGTGCTATGTGCAGTAAGTGTGTCACTGGATTTGTCTATTGGATCTCTGCAAACTTGAGACGAGATCCAGCGAAGTAATAACCGCTCGGGCATTCAACTCTAGAACAAAGGAAGCTAACAAACGACTGAAGTCTCATGCCTTAATATTGTACGTAACACGTTAATCTTCGTATCTGCGCGAGCTTGAAATTGTCGTTTTTTATTTTATTTTTTGATGCGCGCTTGCAACCGTTGTTCTTTAATATTCTTCCATCAGAGCAATCTTCAAGATTTCGCTGCTCAAATTTTTTTTCTTTTTATCCGAGCAAGTTTGTGACCCCGTGAAAGTTCGTTGTTTTTTAATTTATTTTAGTTTATTGAAGATTGTTACTGAAAGCGGTGTTGCCATTTGTCGGCATAATCGGCCAAATCCGGGACAAAAAAAAGCCAAAGGTGGCAAATTATTAATATGACTAGTAAATTTGTAAGTTGAGATTCAAAAATTCACCTTCCTATTTTGTATCAATTAAAAAAATACAATTCTAAAGTACAGCCATCAAAAATGCAAAAAAAATACGACTTGTAGTATTTGGCTGTAAAATGGCCCATCAGGCATTCGCAGAAAGAATGCCACAACAAAACTTTACTCACTGGTGGAATCTGGCTCGTTCACAATTTAAAAGACTTTGCTACCGATGCTTTTCACGCGCATTTAGTTTTTAAAAATGCTATGAGTAAACTTCGTTAAAAAGCCACTCGCTTCACTCGAACGTAGCTTTTAGGTTCAGCTAACCGCGATTTCAAAAAATCCCGCACTTTAAATGCACATTGTTTACAGAAATATCATCACCGAATAATGACGACGCTCAGATGAAAGTAAATACGCATGTTATACGGCAAAATTTCGCGCATTAATTTCTCTGTGGAATAACTGTCATTTGACTGGTTGGTGAAAAGTTAATTATAAAGTCATTTATCACTAATATATCGTTCAATTCACTCGAAAAAGAATTGTGTGTAAGACTGCATGTACACTGAAAACTCGTTATAATTTCGATATTAATTCTGATTTTCGAATCATGATATTAACTAAATCAAATTAATTATTGAAAATATTAGTTACAACTTTACGATCTTTGTTACAAAAACTTAACGATCTTTATAATAATTCCTCGAAATTCGTAGGCAAGCCAATTCGTGCGGCTATGTATTTTTCGTTACGGCTATTCTTCGCTACAGCTAATTTACGATACGGCTAAATGATGGAACGGCGATGTGAAGATATGGCAAATTTAGATTACGGCGAGCATACGTTACGGCGAGATGAAATCACGTCAAATTCACGTTACGGTTAATTTAAAGCTCCGTATAAAGACGTTTTGCAACAGGAAATTAAGCGGCCCAGCAGAGGGATGACTTCCCTCTAATGCAGAGCTCCATCACCCTACCCTCGCACGGCATCAGCCCTCGCCAGACAATTTCTGCTTCTTGATTAACTTTCATCAAATGATGTGGACGCTTCATTGAATGAAGCGGTGCTTCATAAAGTGATGTGGTAATTCGTCAAATAAAGCATTGCTTTATCAAACGAAGCGGTGACTTCATCAAATGAAGCGGTCTGTGGGGTCATCAAATGAAGCGGTCTGTAGCGTCATCAAACGAAGCGGTGACTGCGGTCTGTGGGGTCATCAAATGAAGCGGTCTGTGGGGTCATCAAATGAAGCGGTCTGTGGGGTCATCAAATGAAGCGGTCTGTGGGGTCATCAAATGAAGCGGTCAATAGCGCCATCAAATGAAGCGGTCTGTAGTGTCATCAAATGAAGTGGTCTATGGGGTCATCAAATGAAGCGGTCTGTGGGGTCATCAAATGAAGCGGTTGTAGTGTCATCAAAGGGAGCGGTCTGTAGTGTCATCAAATGAAGCGGTCTGCAGCGTCATCAAATGAAGCGGTCTATCGTGTCATCAAATGAAGCGGTCTGTAGCGTCATCAAATGAAGCGGTCTGTAGCGTCATCAAATGAAGCGGTCCGTGGCGTCATCAAATGAAACGGTCTGTTGCATCATCAAATGAAGCGGTCTGTAGCGTCATCAAATGAAGTGGTCTGAAGTGTCATCAAATGAAGCGGTCTGCAGCGTCATCAAATGAAGCGGTCTGTGGCGGCATCAAATGAAGCGGTCTGTAGCGTCATCACATGAAGTGGTCTGTAGCGTCATCAAATGAAGTGGTCTGTAGCGTCATCAAATGAAGCGGTCTGCAGCGTCATCAAATGAAGCGGTCTGTAGCGTCATCAAATGAAGCGGTCTGTAGCGTCATCAAATGAAGCGGTCTGCAGCGTCATCAAATGAAGCGGTCTGTAGCGTCATCAAATGAAGCGGTCTGTAGCATCATCACATGAGGTGGTCTGTAGCGTCATCAAATGAAGCGGTCTGCAGCGTCATCTAGCGTCATCAGATGAAGCTGTCTGTAGCGTTATCAAATGAAACGGTCTGTAACGTCATCAGATGAAGCTGTCTGTAGCGTCATCAGATGAAGCTGTCTGTAGCGTCATCAAATGAAACGGTCTGTAACGTCATCAGATGAAGCTGTCTGTAGCGTCATCAGATGAAGCTGTCTGTAACGTCATCAAATGAAGCTGTCTGTAGCGTCATCAAATGAAACGGTCTGTAACGTCATCAAATGAAGCGGTCTGTAGCGTCATCAAATGAAACGGTGTGTAACGTCATCAAATGAAGCGGTCAGCGGCTTTATCAAATCACTTCATTAATATTGAATATCAAAATATCATTAAATCTTTTTAAATTCAATCATCTACTTTATTCTGCAAATCTTTATTATCGTATAAATATTTAGACATGTACGTTTTCCTCTTGGCCCTAGACTTTAACCTTGTATTTGAACTACTCGGATAACTAGGCATATTGCAAATGTAACTAAATATGCTTTATTTCACTAATCGTTACCTCATTAAAAGCAATTTATTAATCGACGCACCTAACTTTATTCAAGTTGCAGGCTCATTGAGAGTCCATTTGCAGTAAAGTTCAGGAAATTCAAATGGAATTCAATATCTCGAGCGACTAATTCTATTCAGAAAGTACATTCAGATTTTAACGTGCACTTAATTAATTAGCTCCCGGATAAATCGCAGCGAACTTTTTTTTCCTATTGCATTACGGCTCTCGCACATTTAGGCCTTTACGTTCATTTTTACAGACTTCAATGAACTGAACGAAAACGTGAATGAATTTCAGTAAATTTGTTTGTGCTGTAAAATAATCAATTGGCTTCTAGGTGAGAGATTTAGCCTTAACTGAAAATTATTTCTTTGCTTAGATTTTACGACAGTTTTGTCACCTTTTTGCTGCACTATCAAATTAGCGACCTCGAACACTGACAAAAATGAATGGGTCAACTTGTAGAAGGCTAGGATTATTGTTAATACGATTCAACGGTTAAATTTTACGTACAATTCATAGGAAAATCATTCATCTAACTTAGGATTTAAATTTTTGAACTCACTCGTGTTCTTACTTATTCGGGACACTATTCAATTAGAAAACTTTTATTCAGAATACTTTTATTACCCTAAACAGTTACCCTAAACATTTACCCTAAACAGGGAACCTGGTGGTCCGCTACAATATTATCCAAATTTTATTCATTTTGCACTGACACGTTTTTTAGTCGGGAAAAAGCTGCTTCATACCGTGCTGGCACTACCAAAGAGCAAATCAGTTCTACGTGTAAAAAGTGTTACAATTTGGACAACTTGACCCATACATTTTTCTGAGAGAAGGTACGTTTTCAAATCATGTTTGAGCTCATAGTCAAGCAGCATATCATTACGGAGATAAATTATTTATTAGAATGTTAGAATGCTCGTAAACTCCGCGGATATTTTTTGTGTCCGATGAAATTTAACGGTCAATTTGCCGACAAATCAGACTCACATTCGAAGAAATAAAGGAGAATTTTTTCATCTGACGATGCAATTTTTGGATTAGGGTGGGTCACGCTGACGCAGCTTAACCCGGCGAAAAGGCTAATTTGTGCTACCTCTGCGTTGTGCATGCGCTCTGGGTAAGAAAGTCAGTCACGATTTGGACACTGTGACCCATAAGTTTACCTGAGCGCTCTATCAAATCAGGACTCTGCTGCTTCCTTTAGGGAGCTTGTCAACAGAGAACACATTGATCGAATTACGCCGGCCTGGTCATTTTATAAACGAACCAATCGTTAGTGCCAAAATATTTTTACAGAAATTCTTGATTTAACTTCATTTTCAGTAGTCGCGGGAAACGAATTTTGAAATAAAAAATTCAGGCGAAGTGTATAGAAGCGAATTTTTGTTGGAGCGAACGTGAACGAAAACTTGTTAATTGCATAAATATTTGGCGCGCGAGGACTCGACTCAGATGGGAGTTTAAAAAAATCTGAATTTATTTCCTAATGTTTTAAAATTTGCACGCAAAAATTGTTTCAGTTGTTCGCCGTTCAGCCGCTCGAAAATTTTTTTAATTCGTCTTGTGAGGAAAGCTCGACTATCATTTCCTATAAATATAGGTCAAAATTTTACCCGAAAATAATTCATATTGAATTGTTTTAGAATTAAATAGCGTGCATACCATTTTCATCAGCATAAAAAGTTACAAAAAGCAAATCATATGAGCAAAGAGGTCAGATCTGTTCCCTTTTTAGAAATCGTTAGTTCTTTTGTCATTACATTTGAGTGCTTACTTTAGTTTCTATCCTAGCAGCCGCTAGTTCTTTAGCCACAAAACCCAAATGTTTACTTTTAATTTTACTCTAAAATCCGCTCGTGCTTTCATCACATGATCTTAGTACTCGTCTTTTTCAAATGTTAGAAAAGATCAGTTCATTTTCCACAAAATAAAAGTTTTATTTCCACACTAGAAACCGCTAGTTCAATCAATATATCATCCAAGTGTTTAATTCTATTTTCATGTTTGACACTACTTGTTCTGCCCCTAAATCCTGAGGATTATGTTCTTATTTCTTCTTGAGAAACCGTTTGTTTCCTCGCTATATGATTCAAGAGTTAAGTTCTATTTTTGTAATAGAAACTGCTTGTATGTCAACTTATATTATTTCTGTTTCCACTCTCTCAACAGCCGAACAGCCATGGAAAAGGGCCGTCCAGTAACAGGAGCTGGAGCAGAAAGACCCCTGGTCCGCTTCTTTTTCTGCTAATTTTAGGCTTTCGGGCGAAATTTTACAAATTTCGACGCTTGTGTCCACCGAACATCAAATCTGAGCCCAGCCGATTGATTGGATGAACTATCGCTCCTCCTTCATTGGCACTGGAAACCATACAGTGGCACTGTAAACCTTGCGGTGGCACTGTAAACCCTACGGTGAAACTGTATGCCGTACAGTAGCATACAGTGGGTGGACGTGGTAAGGAAGTTTTCAGAGGTAGAGTGTGGTAGAGGATGGAAGTCATCTGAAGTAGAGGGTGGTAGAGGGTGGAAGTCATCTGAAGTAGAGGGTGGTAGAGGGTGGAAGTTCTCAGAGGTAGATGGTTTTAGAGGAGGAAGTTATCAGTGGTAGAGGGTGGTAAATTGTGGAAGTTCTCAGAGGTAGAGGGTGGTAGAGGGTGGAAGTTCTCAGAAGCAGAGGGTGGTAGAGGATAGAAGTTCTCAGAGGTAGAGGGTGGTAGAGGGTAGAAGTTCTCAGAGGTAGAGGGTGGAAGAGGGTAGAAGTTCTCAGAGGTAGAGGTGGTAGAGGGTAGAAGTTCTCAGAGGTAGAGGGTGATAGAGGGTAGAAGGTCTCAGAGGTAGAGGGTGGTAGAGGGTAGAAGTTCTCAGAGGTAGAGGGTGGTAGAGGGTAGAAGTACTCAGAGGCAGAGGGTGGTAGAGGGTGGAAGTTCTCAGAGGCAGAGGGTGGCAGAGGGTGCAAGTTCTCAGAGGCAGAGGGTGGAAGTTCTCAGAGGTAGAGGGTGGAAGTTCTCATGCAGAGGCAGAGGGTGGGAGTTTTCAGAGGCAGAGGGTGGAAATTCTCAGAACTAGAGGGTGGACGTTCTCAGAGGTAGAGGGTGGAAGTTCTCAGAGGTGGAGGGTGGAAGTTCTCAGAGGTGGAGGGTGGAAGTTCTCAGAAGTAGAGGGTGGTAGAGGGANGCTGCTTAGAGCTGCAGCTACATAGTGCTGCTTAGAGCTGCAGCTACTTAATGCTGCTTAGAGCTGCAGCTACTTAGTGCTGCTTAGAGCTGCAGCTACATAGTGCTGCTTAGAGCTGCAGCTACATAGTGCTGCTTAGAGTTGCAGCTACTTAGAGCTGCTTAGAGCTGCAGCTACTTAGTGCTACTCACGACTATGGCTGCTCAGTGCAGCAGGTGCTACTCTTGCTTAGTGCTGCTGTCTTCTCAATGCCTCACTCGCTTATTGCCGCCGCTGTTAATGCTTCTTGACGCTTCTCCGGGCTTATAATAGCTGCAGCAGCACCGATATTTGGACAAAGTCTTACCCATATACAGTATATGCGTGCAACTTCTTGCTGATGCATCGGTTTAGAATTTGTTACCACTACTAGTACCATAGCTGCTACTAGTGTCATCACTACACATACTTCAATGCACTCCACTATTGCAAATAGTTTCTTTAACTACGGCTACTATAAATATTTTATTAGCTTGCAGGAAAGTTCATAGGATAATAATTATTATAATCAAAACAATTATTACATTTTGAATACAGTTCAAATAATATACCTAAAAAAATTTATCCAGGTAAAAATAAACTTTTTTTTCGAGAGCAAACGCAACTAACGATGAAATTTTGAATCCTTTGGGTCGCGTAAAATCTTTCAAATTCTTCGTCCGATTGGAATAGACAGATAGAGAAGAATATGAAAGGGAATATACTGGGGGAAATATACACGTGTGCATAGCGACAATCTGTGAGCATTTGACGGGATTTTCTTTTCTATCATGGCAGTGTAGAGATAAAGTTTCAGAGGCTCCATATTGGCAACCTCGAGTCTCTTTTGCATCAATCGCTTCCAATTGAAGAGCGTTATTTAGTGCAATAAGTTTTATGTAATATATATTATTATGTAATTTATTCATTTAACTATGATTCGAATACAAATTGCATATAAAATATAAAAATATAAATAAAATATTTCTATACAATCCCATAGTTGAAAGTATTCATATATTTCAACAGAATGCAGCACAGCATAAGTGTAGGAAGTGTTCAATCGTGGAAGTGTTTGGCAAAGCGTTGTTTTTACCCCATTATAGGGTGAATTTATAGGGTAAATCCACCCCATGGGGACATATAAATCGAGTGCGTGGGATGATTTTTTCTTCCCCTTTGAAGGCAAGATATTCCCCATCAGGTTCGATCTGCGTCAAATTTTTATCTGCAAGCTGTATCTAAGTACTCTCAGAAAAACTGATGGGTTAAATCGACCAAATATTGGCGCACTTTTGGCATGGTAGCACACAATCAATCTTTGCGTGATTGATGTTAACCATAAACCCACCGATTTTTATTATTGCAGGCATGTTGTGCCGTGTATAATAAGACTAAATTGTACACAAATGCAAATTCTCTAACACATGCTAAATTCTTCCTAAAAAATTTTTATTAAAGGAAATGTCGAAGTTCCCAGTATATCCCTAAGAAAACATACTAAACAAAATTTAACATTAGGCGCTTAAAAAGCTTCGGAATTTATTTGAATTTATCCTGGAACTTCACTGAGATCCAAAATGGGACGTAAATTTCTGTTGAATAAATTCACGCCTCATCTAGGTGTGAATTTAGTTTAAATAAAAAAAGACTTTGATTGCCTCACTCTAGGGCGGCTCGAAGGCTGTCAAATTTTTCATTTGCGCTCTCGCCTCGCGAGATTCCAGCAGAATTGGAATTTCCCTGCACTCAGAACTCAGAGAAATGTGTGATACTTTATCCAACTAGCGATGCACCTTTTGCCTTTGTGTGAGTCATCCTGACCCAGTTTGACACCTAAAAATGGAGTACTAGTGCAGCGAGTAGAAAGTGTGCCACTATTTGGACAGTATGACCCATTAATTTTTCAGAGTGCGAAGGTAGTCTCGACTCGGTCATTACCAACGCAGGCAATTCGTCAGCTCTGCAAGTTGCAAATTTCATCTCCATATCTGGAAGCTCGAGTCTCTGTTGCATCCATCACTTGCACTTGAGGAGCGTGATTGCGTCAGATGGCTGCTGACAAGGTCGATCCCAAAATCTCGTTTACCTCCAAGTTCCATCAACCAAATCTCGTTTGCCGCACCCGTTACCCCGCAAACCACAGACTGGGCGGCAGCTTCGTCTTTCGAGCTGCCTTCACTAGCGCCTCAAGACATATGCTCCTACAAACTCTCATCTTTCAAGCTGCATTCACTGGCGCCTTAAGACGCCTGCACTTGACGCCTGAAGCTCGCCTATAAGACGGTCGATATCCATTTAAGGAGCTTCTAGACTTTTTCTACGGATGAACTTGACCTGGCTATAGAATAAACTAATCATTCCTGGAACATCTTGCGATAAATTCTGCTTCTTTCTCTCCATAAGCCTCTTTCTGCATAGAATTATTCATAGCTTCAGGCATGTATCCCTAATACCTACTACCTTCAGCTCGAGCTGCAAAGGGGATTGAAACAAGGAGATCTGTTGCCGACACCTGAAGCTTTCTTTTTATTTCTTTACAGGGAAGACAATGCGGTGACATTCGCGGTCAACGCGACGAAGACTTTCTTATCGACTAAAAAACTTTATCTTTAACATCACCAAGTGCTCTACAGGTCTGCAGATCTCCAACTTGGCTATTGAAGAAATCTGTCCAAGTTAAATATTTCAGTTGTTTCCCGTGAGAATTCGATTATTCGTTCGGACGCTGAGCTTTATTTTCTTTCTATTCTCCTATGCTATTTGAATTTTATAAAGGGATTGAATTCCTTGTGTTTCAAACCAAATAAATTATTACCGATTATTCCCGCATTATTATCTCGGATTCATGAGCTTCAGGCTGAGGAAGCCCACATGAATAAATTGGAGTGGCACAGAATTGGCTGAATTCGATGCATTAGTTTGATGTTTCGATTAATTTTGTTTAGTCCTCAAGATTTCATTTTCAATTATTGAAAATTTGATAGACAAAAGCCTGTAATGAATAATTCATCAATTGAAAGTTTTTCGATTGATTGCACTTACACCGCAATTTAACAATTAAATTGACTAAACTTTGGTGTTTCACATTTCAAATTCGACGAAAGATAAATTCAATTCATGTGAGTTAATTCTGAGAACCAAACTGGTCTCTTAATTAGTTTTTTATCCTACAAAAAATGTTCCATACATTCATGTAACTTACTTATTTCATCTTTCATTACTTGTGGAAGTCTATTGTTCGTAACTGCCTCATCTCTGTTTAAATCTTATGTAAAATTTTCATGTATGAGTTTTGAACGACTGTCGTTTCATTTTTAATTAAGAATCATTATTCATTCATTTATAAAAACTATTCAATCGACATTGATCCGAAAATCTGAATAAAAATGGAATTAATGAAGATCCAAATCCTCGACTAAATGATTTCTTATCAGACACGTTAATGCTGCCAAGCCTACAAGATTTATCAAATAATACATATTAATGCATATCATAAGAATAATTTCCAACACATCGTAGAATATATGCTTTTTTTCGAAGTCCCTGAATATCTTTCAAATTAGCTTAAAACGATTTTATGAATTTCTTCAATTATGTGAAAAATTCACATTAGGTCTCATCAATCGATATTATTTTCCCACCCAATCAGAATCATATTTTTGAATTGGAGCCCAACTTTATTCTCTGGCCAACGAAATGCTCTTTGATCTGACAAATATTATCGCAGGCAAGCAAAAATATTAGAACAGCAAAACACGCAAACATTTTCTCTACTAACATAAGGGAAATGTCGATAGCCTTATGAAGCTGGCTGGGTAAATGCCATGGAGACCGTATGCAATTCTTATCGGGCACGAGATTTTATCTGGCACGTGTTCAAAAGTGTTCATGTTGAAAATTACCATCAGACGCCTTATTTTGAAGTGCAACCACTTGGAGGAGGAAACGAACATAATAACTTAAAGAAAAATCTGCGGCTGACATGTGTATGTTTCCTTTCCTATATGAACCGTACTGCGCATCTAAAAATTTACTATCCTCCACGACACTAACCATTAGTATATCATTTGGTAGTAACCATTAGTATATTATCACTAGGACAATAAACATTAGCCGAATAAATACTTCGATCATCTCGTCTGAATAATTTCATTCGCTCAGTACTCATTATGTCAAAATTGCCAATATCATTAGAAATTTAATAAAAGCGAAGAAAACGCCACAAAAATTCAGCATACGTATCTCTATTGCAAACGTTTCGGAGACCAGCTTCATCGTCAGTTCGATAAATCTAGAACACAAATAAAGTCAGAAATTTAATAAAGTTAGAGTCAAGAAAACACACAGAAGTTAAACCTAAATTTACAGACAGAGGGCAGAATAATAAAGTAAGTACCTATCTATTCACAATTTCTAATGGATAAGAACTATAGGCCGCATTTAAACTAGGCTTCTCTTTAAAAATATACAATGATTCCAAAATACGCAGATCGGATTCCTTCCATGCTTCGGCCATGCGTCCGAAGTTATGTCAAGAGAATTAAAAGATTTGTTCATGAAATACTTTCCGGACAGTAGTCCTCGTATCTTACTGGTGAATAATTTCAAAATAGGTTCGATTTTTAGGTACAAAGATATCCTCACTTCTCACATGCGATCGTCCCTAGTTTGTAAATTTAGTTGTGCACGATGTGCATCTGCGTACGTTGGGATGACGGCACGCAACTGTTACACTAGGGTCGCTGAGCATAGAGGGAGGAGTTACAGGACTGGGCAGTTACTATCGCGCCCTCCTCATTCGGCTGTGCGCACTCACGCCGAACAGTGCAACGTTCCAGTGTCCGACACTGACTTTAAGGTTTTAGCTTATAGTTCTGGTGCTTCCGATCTGCGTATTTTTGAATCATTGTATATTTTTAAAGAGAAGCCTCGTTTGAATGCTGCCTATAGTTCTTATCCATTAGAAATTGTGAATAGATAGGTACTTACTTTATTATTCGGCACTTCGTCTGTAAATTTAGGTTTTAACTTCTGTGTGTGTTTTTTACTCCAATCTTTATTAATTTTCTAACTTTATTTGCGTTCTAGATTTATCGAACTGGCGATAAAGCTGGTCTCCGGAACGTTTTCGATAGAGATATGCTGAATTTTTATGGTGTTTTCTTCGCTTTTAAATTCCCAGTGAATCTGAGATTAAAGCAATCTAGTGACATTTTTACTTGTCAATATCATATATGTGATTTTCAATTTATAGTTAGATGAATAACTATTTTTTAAAACTGTAAATAGGTTATAATGGTATATAATTGAGAAACTTTCAGTTCAACTCATCATCTCGAAATCCGCATCAGTTAGATTTGTGTTAAAAGTAATTTTTTGAAATTATAAAATTTTAGAACAAAATATTTCATGCAAATTTCACGATTTAGCCTTTCAACATAATAATTCCCATCGCAGTCAATAACCCCGTAGTATCAAAACTCACACTTGTTGCATTCACATATTGTCTAAATAGTGGCACACTTTTTTACTCACAGCGCGTGCAAAGAGCAGACGCGGATACGCACTTTTGCTGAGCCAAACTGGGTCGCGATGACACACACAAGAGCAACAAGTGATTTGATTTTTAGACACAATCTCACACATTCCTCTGAGACTGCCTTCCAGATTCGATGCCATGGACGCACATGCGTCAGAGACAAAGCATTTGCGTGCTGCCTTTATAGCAGTTCTGGCTGCGTCACTCAGATAAATAAGTTGGACATTGTCCGAACAGCCAAACACTTTTTGCATGTTATAGTTCATCCTGACACAGTTTGGCCCTGCAATAATCATTTCAGTGATACGTCGGCTCTCTGCTAGTGCTGGGGGTAAATATGTGTGTCACTATATGGACGGTATGACCCATTTATTTATCTGACTATGTCGTTGCTCTGTCTTCTAAGCGTATCACGCTAAATATCGATGTCGCTCGTGCGACAGAAAAACTGCGCCCCCATCAGAGTTTTATTAGCAATTGCGCAGTGACATGCGTTGCATTGCGTAGAATAAAAAGGCGTATGTCTGCGATGAAGTCCTTCAAACTTTGCACAGAACTGAGGCGTGCCAAAATAATCTAGTTGACAGGTTTTCGCTGTCGAAGAAAAATTACAACTTGTGGCATGCGTAGTAAACACTGGTGAATGCACTTGATGTTGTATAACTTAGAGGCTAAATTTTCAATATTTGAGATTTGATGAATCTTTCACAATTCTAACAAATTTTTAAATCTCTACTTGCAAGTTATCGCTTGTTGTTAGCGCTCACCTATAAGTGCCCTCGTTCGAGATTTAGGGCAAAAATATACTCTATATTATAAGTACCCCTAGGCAATATAACTATTATGCTAAACCAGTGGTTCCCAAAGTGGGCGATATCGCCCCCCTAGGGGCGGTGGAAGGATTTTGGGGGGCGGTAAGGAAGAAGAGGGCGGTAGGGGGCGATGGGGGGGCGGTAGGAGGTAGTCCAAAGTCAATGTCAGAAGTTCGAACGTTTGTTTGACGATTAGTACACAACACGTGCAGCACATGACTCCCATGCAGCGATAGTTTTTTCACCCAGATCTGTTTTTTAACCTCTCCTGGGTTTACGTCTCGGACAAATTAACGGCCGGTCTCACGGCCAATTTCCACATTCAACTACCAAGGAATATCTCTCAAACTAATGAACTTAACTCGATGAAACTTGGTACACGTATTCATTAGGACCTAACGATAATGTTTTGCTCGTGAAAATCGTTTGAATTTTGCCATAGTTATATGGCAATACGGGCCGAGATTCACAGTGATCAAGTAATTTCTTCCTAACAACTGAACAGATTCGAACGAAATTTTGAATTTACAGTCCTAACTACCGAACGGGAATGCATAGCTCGTGAAAAAATTTTCGATTGTGCCTTCGTTCGCGATTTTTTTTTTCATTTCACCCTCATTCGTGATTTAAACAGCAATACGTGCCTAAATTCGCAGTAATCAAGAAATTTTTCCAGACTACTGAACAGATTTGAACGAAACTTGGTATTTAAATACCTAACCTCAGCAACGGTGATGTTTGCAATTTTTTCGTTTCGCCTTCGTTTGCGAGTTATACGGCTATACGTATAAGGCTCTTGGTTAAACCGGCCCGTAGAAAGGCCGGTCGTACCTCCTATATCTGTATAACTCGCGTGCGAAAGCAAAATAGAAAAATTGTCACGAGCTCAACATCACCGTTGAGAGGTTAGGTATTTATATACAAAGTTTCGTTGGAATCTGTTATGTAGTTTAGAAGAAATTTCTTGTTCGCCGCGAATTTAAGTGACAAATTAACCGGCGATACGGGCCGAATATAAGGAAGTGTGCATGAAACCAAGGATGACTGTGAAATGAAAAAAACTCGCACACGAAGGTAAAATCGAAACAAGAATTATAAGCTAAAAAATCACCGTTTGGTAGTTAGGAATGTATATTCATAATTTCGTTCAAATCTGTTCAATAGTTTGGAAGAAATTCTTTAATCACTGCGAATTTCGGCCTGTTTCGCAATATACCAGTAACTCACAAATGAAAGTGAAATTAAAAAAAATTACGAGCTAAACATCACCGCTAGGTGCTGATGAATACGTGTTCCAAATTTCATAGAGCTGCATTCATTAGTTTGGGAGATATTTCTTGATAACTGAATTTGGGGACTGGTCGTGAGACCGGCCACGAGTCCGGCCGTAAATTCACCCGCGACGTCATAGGTTTCTTAGTGCTGAAACAGTTAAAACAGCTGAAAAACATATTGGTTCACTAAATGGGGTTCTAATTGTGAAATACATATTTGTGTTTAATCATTATCTTCTAAAATTTCAGCGTACTAAATTTCAAGAAAGAGGCGTATGTCTGTGGGGGGCGATAGGAATTCACTAGGGAGCCATAGGGGGCGCCAGCCTGAAAAAGTTTGGGAACCACTGTGCTAAACTATGCCACGTCAAAAACAGCTTTGAAAAAACTTCAAATGCCGAAATACTTCTTGCATTTTTATATTGGACCCAAGGCTGCAATTCCCTTGAAGGGTTACGCAGGATTTCAGTTCAATAAATACTGGAAATCAAACAAATTTCCAGCAAACATTCCAACTCGCATGCGTGAGCTGCCGCCGTCAGAGCGCGTCTGATAGTCAAAAAATATTTTGGTGTAAAATAGAGAGATTCCTGAGTCGAAACTACTGACTATTCGAAGGCCAGATAGAGCCTTTTATTCCCTTTCATTCAACCTGGAGTTCAGACATAGTGTCAGTATTATTATATTAAAAAATCCACGTTTAAAAACATTTATTTCATGTATAAAGAATTTTTAAACTATTAAAATCACTTGTTTGCTTAAATCGCAAGTTAACTAGGAATTTAAAAGCAAAAACAATACCACAAAAATTCACCATATCTTTATAAGAGAAAACGTTTCGGAGTCCAGCTCCTGTCTCTTATACACNCTTGTTGTCTCACTGGACCACACTTGTTGCTGTCTCTTATACACATCTAGATGTGTATAAGAGACAGATAGTAAATAGATAGGCCGTTTACTAGCGTTAATTTCATGTCTTATTTATTTATTCTCCGTTTTAAAACCCAACAGTGCCTTTTACTCTACTAATTGATTGTATTTGTGTTCCTAGATCTGAACTTCTTCTGAACTGAATTTTTTACTGTATTTAACGATTTTTTTTTTTTGTTATTAGGCTGAAATAATGGTCATTTCCCATAACATTTTGCTCTCAAATTTATTTATTTTACCGGGCTAAATATCTGTATTGCAATTATTTGCATGGATATTTGACCGCTTGAACTCTGTAAGTTTACCCATTAAAATACAACACTGCATGCATGCGGCACTGCTCTTGTATAACAACATTTAGATCGAGTGTATTACAACATATGGAGTGTATAACATGGCAATAGTTGCTTTCCAGGTACAAATTTATATACCAATGATGTTGCTAATGTTTTAACGGTTTTTCAGAAATAGGCACGATCGATTTCTTAGCATTTAATTAGTCACCCATTCTCATCTCAGTCACCCCGTCTCATCTCAGTCACCCCGTCTCATCTCAGTCACCCCGGGTCATCTCAGTCACCCCGTCTCATCTCAGTCACCTCGTCTCATCTCAGTCACCCCGTCTCATCTCAGTCACCTCGTCGCATCTCAGTCACCTCATCTCATCTCAGTCACCCCGTCTCATCTCAGTCACCCCGTCTCATCTCAGTCACCCCGTCTCATTTTCCCGTTTCGTCGTTCAGTTTCAGATGCCCCGTCTCCTAGTCCCTTGTAATACATAAATTTTTCCCCACGGATCTGATGCTCGAAGCGGCAAGTCTATCGCCTGCTCGCAAATGCCATCCCACAGCTCAATAACTCCATTCAATTGCTCTCACGCTGCTCGATTCTGCTCCAATTCTCTTCGCTGCTTGGGACGGAGCTCAAGTGCTGCTCACATGCTGCTCGCTTCTGCTCCAATTCTCTTCACTGCTCGGGACGGAGCTCAAGTGCCGCTCACATGCTGCTCGCTTCTGCTCCAATTCTCTTCACTGCTCGGGACGGAGCTNACCTCGCTTGTTGTCTCACTGGACCCCACTTGTTGTCTCACTGGACCACACTTGTTGTCTCATTCACCGCAGATAGCGCGATGGTTTCCGTCCCGAGGCAGGCGCCTGTGAATATCACTTACGTCACCGCAGGAATATTGCGGTCCAAATTACGACCGCGGCGCTGCCACTGAATTGCGACGCACGAACTGTCGCTAGAAAAACACGAGACGCGGCAATCGAGTGGCGAGAACAGAATGGTTTCGTCTTACGGCTCAATGCTTTGTGGTTAGGAAAAATATGCGATTTTCTTCCATCCATTGTGATTGTTGAATATATTTGTGCATTATTTTCTAGCTGATATTCATTGATAAATAATCGATGCACATACAGGTTTTCGCGTATGCGCAGCTGATCGATCCGAAGGAAAAACTGGAATTACTACATCGAGATTTTTGCTTTATTCTCTTTTTTCCTAATGCTGTTCTTCCCTAATAATGGATTGACTAAGAAAAAAGTCGCGCAGCTAAAACGAGTGGCAATTTTGTTCTAAGTTCATGCAATTATTTAAAAAAAATTCTTTGCTGGCAGCTGTTTAGTCGTTACTTGATATTTCTTCTGGATTCATGGACTTTATTGCTTCCAATTTAAGCTACCGCGGGGTGCTGCAGAAAAATATTACTTGAATACTCGTCCGTGTTCACTACTGAAGAAAAAAGTTTGAAATATTTGGAAAGATTTCTCCTCGCAAATCGAGTAGCCTTAATAAAGCAATTAGCTGTGGCAAGATAAGCTCATGCAAAGAGGCCTTCAAGCTTTCATATTTAGCGCGCTAGTTTGAATTACGCGGGCTTAAAGTGGAATTTTTTGCAAGCAGCAAATCCCGACAACGATGTCATTTGCATGAATTTTGAAGCCCGTGACGACAGCAACTTTCATGCTGAACTCCTGTACAGCAGCATGCAGCAGCAGCAGACGTTACAAATAGACGGAACGCGTCCAACGTTACATCCGACGACGACTCGGAGACGGAGGACGTCGAAGGCGGCGCATCAGCGTGACCGTGGACTACGACGTCCTAAAACTCATCATAAGGTCATAGGGTCATAAGCAGCAGCATGCTAAACTGCAGCTCAATTTGCATTTTAACTCAGTGATGACGGGGGAATTTTTTATTATTTTTTTGCAGGAGCAGTTGATGAATTTTTACACCGGGGTTCTCGACAGGATGTTGACAGAATCTCTAATCCTAGGCCTCTCATTTTAGGCTCACAGGATTGGGCAAGGGCTGAGGTCAATATTTGTACTGAAGACAGCCTTCTGATTGGAGCAAACAAGCCTGCAGGCAGGCTACCACTGTATTTACCTGATCGTCCACAATGCTGCCTAATTTTTTCCTTAATGAAGGCCTCGTTTGATTTTCGTCATCGGAAATTAATGTAAGCGTTGAAGCCTAAAGATTGTGAGTCTACGTCGTAAAAAAAACTTTCAGTATTTGGACGTCCATCGAAATCAGAGAGGTATTTTTAACCCTGCCGTATTTTTATTAGACTTTGTTCTCAATAATTGCATAGGCTCGTCTATTTTGTTTTTTTTTATTAAAAAAGTAATTAATGACTGCTAAATTGGTTACAGATATTACTACCACACGCGTCAAAGCGGTAATTACTCCGCAGCGATCGATTACTCTGGTAATATTTCCGTGGTCGGATTTAGGTCAATTTAGGCAGCTGGATTTTTATGGCTAGTCTATTATGCGAAAAAAACAGCTTTCGGTGTCTTTTAGATGGTCTCAGCAACATGCAGGAGAGAGAATGATAAAGAAGGAAGATTCATTATTATATTATTAGAGCAACGATACATTAATTATTGAGTACTTCTCTGGGTCTTCCAGAGAGGAAAGATGCAGCCTCAACCTTGGCTGGTCCTGCCATATAGTTTGGTCTACCAGGTAGATATATAGCAATATAGGATATCTTATACCATAGACTATTGCTTTCGTTTCTAACGCCAATGAACTTCTCACTTCTTTTCATTCATATGGGTGAAAGGTTAAAATGTATAGTGCTAAAAATTTAATTCTTTGTTGCAATACTCAACACTTAATTTTTTATGCTAGAATTTACTATGTTTATAAGCTAATGTAACGACAATACATGATGTTATATTACATCTTTTCTATAAACCTGACCATGTATCACAATGTAATTAGTAGCTGATTTTTTTCCATTTAATCGTGCACTATTTCAAATTATTGCTCAAATATATGTATGTATCATAATCTACGTACACCTAGTTGCTGTCTTTTACATTCCCATTCTCATTCATCACTTATTTTTCTAATTTTCTTGCAGCACGCCGTTTCTTGTGCTTGTCCCTACCCTCGGCCGCATCTGAAGCTATACCCTTAAGCTCCACTCGAGCTGTTCTGCCATTGTAAAAACTCTCTTGAAAAACTGTGCTTTCGCTCCACTGAAGACTTTGTGAAGAAACGATGCAGATTGTCAGAAGTCGCTTTAAGACAGCGCCAAATGCACCTTATGTTCTTGCAAGCGTCGCGTAATATCCTCGAAGGCACGAGTTCTAAACTGCAATTGTTTATTTTGTCCAAATATTCCTATTGAGTGTTTTTTGGTTAGAAAGTTGTGCCTGTCAATCTCTATTTAGTTCCGCTATTTCATGAGCACTAATGTGAAAAGTTATTATAATATATACAGACAACCACAATTTATTTATCTACAATTCTTACAAACAATTAGCGAACAATTTGCCCAATAAATATTCATAAAACGTTATGAATTAATGAAGCACAACTATCATATAAGACAGGTTCTCGCTGTCGCTACATTTTTCTTACTGGCAATCATATTTTTCTCACCATTACGTCTTGTTTTTCCTTTCATTTTCATTAAAGTCTAATTCAGTTATTGTCTCTTTCATTCTCATAATTCTACAAGTTAAGAACTTCAATATTGTTATGCCTTGAAATGACAGAGCCCGAAAAAACCAATGCATTTGTATTTATTCAGGACTCACGATCTAATCGAAGAAGCAGAACCTCTCGACGCTTGGCAAGCTTAGTTCTTTGAATTTCTTAGAAAAGAACTCAATAGGTGCGGCCGAAAGCAACGTCCAATTTCCACAGCTGTTTGGCTTGCAAACAAGAAACTGCCTGTAGCTGTTCAAGAAAAGTCTTACAGTCCCTCTTGAAAAGATATCAATAAGGCTTTTACGAAATCAAGAATTTGTGTGTTGTGAAAAATGAAATCTGTTGCGGTAATACTTTGCTGTTAAAATAACGACGGTAATCGTTTTAATTCGAATGTCTTATAAAAAACAGCATCCGAATTGAATTATAATACAGCATCTGAATTGAATCATAATCAATTTAAATTTTCAATTTGTGCAAATTTATGATTATTAAACGATTACTTTCAATAAAAAATTCTCGAAACTTTTCCTTCATCTCCTATCTTTACTTCTCCGTCTATCTTAACTGTTCTACTTTTCTTGGTTACTATAATTCATGATCTTATCACTTAGAGTTTAATCTTGACCATGCGCTTCTGCCAACTTATTAATTTACAAGCCACTCGTGGCTGTGGGAAAACGTTCATTCAATTCCATATTCGTCCCACGCATCGAGAAACTCCCCCCACGGTGCGACATGAGAAGTTCACTCAGGCAAACGTAAGATGGTCGTCATATTTTTAAAACTTGGTAATTGAATTATCTTCGCCTAATTTATTTAGCGTAACGAAGATACATTGCGATTAAAATTATTCAGAGTTCGGGTAATATTTAAGTCTAAGCGTATAGTGGTAGCGGAGAACATCCTCTGTTAAATTAGGAATTTTCATTTACTATTAATTCTCACATATGCTTCGAGGATAGGATAAATGTTCATAAAATAATTTATCAATTCTTATCGGTGATTCTATTTTTCATAGTAATAATTTAATTAGTAAGTCTTTAATAATAAATCTGCAAACATTGGACTCGAAATCACGTCGATTGAAGCATTTCGATTTGCTCTAAAAAATCGGAACTAAAAATTGGCTTTATGATTGGGTTACGAATTTTGGCACCAAAAACACGGGCGAATTTTTTGTGTATTTTCTCGTACAAAACTGGAGTTCGCTTTGAAAAAGATATTACCCAACAGAAAGCATATTCATGGCAACACAGCCCGCCGTTTCAAAATGATGTTTTTTTCTTTTTCATTTTTTTGGCGCAAAATATTTTTACAAAAAACTGGCAATCGTTCAGGGCAACCGGGGCTACAATGTCAGAAGCAAACGATGACATCAGCAAATTTTGGTCTCACAATCTAATTCTCAGGGGCCTTCATCCTGAGCTTTGCTGGCCTTGCTATTTTTTAGTTCATCTAGCGTTGTTTTCACTGATACTCAGTCATTAATATTTCATGAGGTGTCTTCTTGTCTATGTAGTTCTCATCGCGGTGAGATATTACAAATTTAATTAAGAAGATATGCGAGTTTTTTTGGAGTTGGTGAAGAAAAGCTACAAGTATTATGCATTATTAGGTATTATGAAGAAATATATTTTAATATACAAATTCTAGTCGTTAATGACTTTATATAATTAATTGTATTAATTATTCACATATACCATTCTCCATATTTTAATCCTTCTATAGCTCCAGGACTACGAGCAGTTAAAATGACTGGAGAAGTGACGTGACTATATAAGGGCGTGCGCGTGAGGCAGCCAATCAGTGTCTCGTGTAGTCGAGGACGGTATGCACCTCCTGCGAGAGTGATCGTGTGGAGCTGTAATCTGCGTTAATCTGCGTTAATCCGCCTCCTCTGTTTATTATACCACCAGCAAGTGGTTATATGCTTTTTATTTATTTTTTTTATAAGAGCATCCCGGCTCTTATTTTCTCTGTAATGGTAGCAGCAATATTTCTCCCATCCAGCATTCAACAATCATCATTCTTCTAAAAGACAGAATATATACATATATAGAAAATTTAATTTCCAAAAATCATATTATTTTGATTCTGAAGACCAGCTTCATAATCAATTAAACCAGATTGCAAGCCTCAAAAAGAATTTTCATTAAAATCGTCATTTTCCATAATAATTTAATTTGACGGTTCAAATGCCGAATGACTGCCTGTTCGACATTTTGAAACGACGACTACCAGTGATTAATTCTTGTCATACTCCTGAGGATTGCGTCAGCGGTCAACTTTTAAATAGCGTCACCAAAAATTCTGCACCATGAAATAATTTGCCGGGATTTTACGTCGCTGCAACGACACTGCAGACAAAAACAAACAACATTTTCACCGTCAAAAAACATGGCAACATTCATCCGCTCGTCAACCGACTTTCGTTTCCCATCCACTTTTTTTTCTTGTAATTTTTTACTCATTCATAATTGTCAGCCACGGGTTGTTAAAATATCATCAGTATTTTTCTCACTCACTGTTCGGTTTATTTTTCTCATAAATGTATGCTAATCGTTGTTATATGAAACAAAAGTTTTCACCATTACTTCCTAATTGCGTTCGCTGCTTTATATAAGCCACAATGGAATGGTTTTAAGATGCATAAATTTTTGTCTTGAACCAAAATGATCGCAAGAGAACCAAGTTCTTGACGTAGATTTCATGACCCAACAAACGACAACAGATTTTTATAAATTTTCACCCTGATATATTATATGCTAATTATGATTTGAATATTTCTATTATTTACATTTCTGAACAGCATGGATCTAATTTTTCGTCAATGTCATATAATTTTCATTGGATAGCTTCCATTCCTTGACGCAGCTTACGATAATCAACAGTCCTACGAGTATTGCAGTGAATACCTGAACTCCCAACTTATTCAGGACGATGAACAGTCCTAGGAGTGTTGTATTCATTCCATCCAATTTACCAAAACAAACTCTGGCTCAACGAGGTTAAGTGAAGCGAGAAAACTTTTCTTGTTTCTCGCCGAGCGCAAAACTGAACGTCAACCGGAATCACCGTACAAATCTCTGGATTTTCCAGCGCTAAAACAGATAAGAAATGCGAACAGTGACTATTTTCAACGCGATTAAATGCCAGGCAAAAATCAAGTGGAACTTTAGTTTGATTTCCTCTCAGACGAGACGATTGCACTTCTGCGACTATTGTTGCTGCTCTACACAGCGCCCAAAACTGCAGCTCTATACAGCACACAAAACTGCAGCTCTATACAGCGCCCAAAACTGCAACTCTATACAGCGCCCAAAACTGCAACTCTATACAGTGCCCAAAACTGCAACTCTATACAGCACACAAAACTGCAGCTCTATACAGCTCCCAAAACTGCAGCTCTATACAGCACACAAAACTGCAGCTCTATACAGCGCCTCCATAACTGCAGCTCTACGCAGCGACCATAACTGCAGCTCTATGCAGCGACCATAACTGCAGCTCTACGCAGCGACCATAACTGCAGCTCTACGCAGCGGCCATAACTGCAGCTCTACGTAGCGACCATAACTGCAGCTCTACGCAGCAACCATAACTGCAGCTATACGCAGCGGCCATAACTGCAGCTCTACGCAGCGACCATAACTGCAGCTCTACGCAGCGACCATAACTGCAGCTCTATGCAGCGACCATAACTGCAGCTCTATGCAGCGACCATAACTGCAGCTCTACGCAGCGACCATAACTGCAGCTCTACGCAGCGACCATAACTGCAGCTCTATGCAGAGGAAAAATCTGTAATTCTGCACAGCTTAATATGCCGCCATGTTCTGGCCACATAAATTTGAGTTTTTCCGTAGCAGCGCCGCAATAATGCGGCGTGGGTCCAGCGTTGTATTTGTATCTGTAGAGAGGAATTATTTTTTGGTTGGCACTTCTACTGTCAGCAAAAGTCTGGCATCCATTTGATACAAAGTTGTCGTGCCATTATTTCCAGTGCAATTTTTAACTCCTCTATTTATTAAGAGTCGTAATTAGATTTTTGACAGTGCTCGTTTCATACTTTTATGATTTAATAAAGGTGTATTTGCATACTTATAGCTGGATATTTTTGACTGACAAGGCCAACCTACGGCAAATGTTTTTTGGATATTCAATATAAATTGTTTCGCTAGAGTAATTATTGCTTTTACGATGTTGTTTATATTGTTTTCAAATTTATTTGGCTGCCAAAAAACTGGGAAATTCAATGCCTCGTTTCCCATTGCTATGCAGTCACGTAACATGTGTTAAATATTAATGATTACTGAGATAAATATTCCATCTAATTTTGTTCTTTAAGAGTTAAACACTTTCTCTTTGTAATTTTTTAGCAAACAGTCTACTAAAATAATATTATCATACTATAGAAATTGTAGAAATTTTAATATTTTGCGAAAGGATATCTCAGACCAGTGGTTGGAAAATTTTTCAAGGCCGAAACAAATTCAAGAAACATTATAAAAGAAACTTTGCTGCGTGGCTTGTAAAAGAAGTATTACTTCGAAGCATCCTTGAAGTAATATGCATAAAAATGTTTAGCATACAATAAACCTCCAACTTTTGTTTTTTTTCCGCGTTATGTTTTTTCTAAGAATAATTTATAGTTGTTAGCATGGATTCTTAAAGTTAATCCAATTCTTCAAATTGTGCTCCTTATTGGCGTGCTTTTGTTCCACGTATAAGAACGTTGCCTTGTTTATAATTTCTAACAGACTTTCCAATAGACACAAACTCTAGAGCGCTCACAAGACTAGCAGAATAATACGTGTATCATAAAATGAAATGGTTTTCTTCAGTGATGTAATATATTTTCTGATGAACAAACAGATTGAAGCTTCGGTGCATTCTCACTGCACGCTCTTTTGAGGCGAAGCAGTCTTGCAGCAAACGCTTTGTTGGCGCTATAATAACTTAGCGTTTGTCGACAGCTTGACTGCCAGTCTTTGTGCCGAGACTCAGTCTTCTCATAATAAAATTTGCGAAATTGTAACTGCTAAACTGAGCTCTTTACTGAAATGACTGAGCATGACACCGACATCTCACCTTTCTTTGAGCCAGCTCCATTAGTTTATTATATAATAATAATAAAATCGTATAGTGAACGCGTTGAATGTTTGGTAATGATTTTCCTGTCGTTGATTCTAGACAGTACAGAATTTTCTCAACTAGCTGGGGCTCAAACCCGAAACTTATTGTTTCAAAAAGCTCATTGTTCCAACTCTTTGTTCCAATCACAGCCATCTTGCCGATTACGACCAGAATTTCTTCAACTGGCCAAGACTCAATCCCACAACTCACTGCCCCAATTTTATAGTTTTGGAAGTATTTAGCCAACCTACCTAATAATGTTTCGTATTTAATATCGTCATAAATTTCTTAACGGCCACTTGGTAGCAAATAATTGTAGGAAATCATCAATCATGCCATTTCCATTTAAAAGTAGAGATATAACTTATTTTGAGCAGAATATCATAAAGCAGTAACACAGGAAAATGGATGGGTCAAATTGTAAAAATAGTGACACTTTCTGTGCGTAGCGCTATTACACCATTTTTCCAGGCCAAACTGAGTCAGGATAGCCCAACTAAAGGCTAAAGTGAACAGCTCTTCGAAAAATCTCACACAGTTTTCTGAGAGCATGTTGCGGTGGCTGAATTTTCTGAAACTTATAATTGATGGTAGACAAATAGTTGAGGTTCAGTCAGTAATGCTAAGGCTGTGAATTTTAAATAAGTTATTAATTAAACGTAACGACAGTCACCAGCACTCCGTGGCAAACCAAAGATTTTTTAGAATCAGTTCATTTTTTAATTTCCTTGTCTACTGAAGGTTTAAACCAATATCTTATTTATGATAATGCTGATATTCATGATTCTTTATTGGTCTAATCATAGGACTCAAATATGAACTTGGGAAAGAGTGTAAAAAGTCCCTATTTTGCCACTATCCTGACGAGCCTATGCAGCCTCCTTGCTGGCTTATCCTTCAGTGCTGGGAACCCACGAAACATTGAAATGATGGAGACACGCTGAGTGTCAGTTCATACTCAGAAAAATGTGAGAATTTATACAAATATATATGTATCTTTGCCCATGAGTGAGTCATCCTGATCCAGTTTTGCCCCGGCAAAATTGTCTATCTCTGCTCCGTCTGTCTTCTGCTTGTGCAGTGGGTAAGAATATGCGTCAATATTTAGACAATATGACACATTCATTTTTCTAAGATCATATCGAAACATTATATTATGTTAATACACCAATGTCGCGTGAATTGTATTTTTGCTCAACTCAGTGACTGAAATTTATTGATAACAGTTGAAGAACTTTAATCTAAAATATCACCTAAAACGTTTCTCGCACCATACTTCATCACTCATCAATTATTGTTTTAAAACGAGGATTTTATAATCAAAGTTTATATACTATATTGACAACTGTCTCAGTTCACTTTGCAGCACGCACTACTTTAGGACACATCATAGTGTGCTAAAATATTGCAATACTCATTGTGTCAGCGCAGGATTAAAAATTTCGTGCCGTCAGCATGTCCTATGGAGGCTGGTGGAATTGTGAACTGGGTTGCGGTTATCTACTTACTTTTTTTTAGCCCAGCCACAAAAATAAACTTCCATTCATATGCTGCATTAACGTTGGCAAAGTCGCGGGTTCAACAGGTTTGCTCTTTGTAATTCCTGCCAGCTCATTAAAATTCATTATTCAGGACTTACAAACAAGGCATAAATAAATGAATGAATATCGGAATGAATGATCTTTGCGACAACATCTTTCCCTAAACTTTGAAAGAATTAGTTCGCAATTTTAATCAGTCACGCGTGCCGATAAATTATCTACACTGAGAGAAATGAGTGGGTCCTGATGTCTATGAATATAACACAAAAATAACACATGAAGTGTTTATCTATGGACCCATTTTTACGGATGACTCGTTTCCGGAGGCAGAAGTTTCTCTCAGTGTTATATTCATAATATATTCATAATATATTCATAATATGAAAGTTATAACGTAGCGAAGGGCAGCAAATATGTCTTCATTGCTTGGCTTTCAACAAGCAGCAATAACATTAGTAATGGAAATAAGCGCTCTAATGCTCAGTTAAAATAGTCCTGCAGCAAATAACACAAAGGGAAAAGATGTTATTTCTTTATTCATTTCTTCTCAACAAGATGTTGAAATAAAGTGCCGATCATGAAGAAAATCTACTTTCCGGATTTTTGCAACTTGTCCGCTGTGCATCGATGGCCGGTCATAAACCGCCGATAATTCGACAGGAATTATTAATGAGATTATCTGGTGAACGCTTAGCAAAGCTCGCGTTTAATAAGATTACCAGTAAAAGCTTCGAATAATATTTAGCAGATTGGCAAACACGGGGAAGTTCAGTGTGCTTCATTACTGTACATTAATCAATTATTTTTCTCCGTTAGATAAAATCAAAGCAACTGTTCGTCGTAATCAAAAATATAAAACCGAAATTATCCAACTAAAATTCCGCAGGTTAAGCGTGAATACTTATTGCTTAATTAAGTATTTTGTATGAATATGACCAACCTTTATCAAATAATAAATGAACACAAGAATTTCTAATTTTTTTGAATAACAGTTTTCTCAACTTACACAGGGTAATAAGTCAATTTGAATAATGTGTTATACAGGGTGTCCCAAAAAAAACGATACCCAACTTTGAATGGCTGTAACTCGGAAAGTAATAGAGTTAAAATATTTTGAAAGGTCAGGATTTGTTTCCTATGTTTTTCTCCATTTCTCCACCAAAAATCAGACAGATCGATGTAGCCATAAGCGTTTGATAGAACTTTCAGTGACATGTGCTAAAATCGGGCTTGCGCAAAGTTTTAGTAAGATCATTTTGCATAATCATTACGTTGTCTTGACATGTTTTCTTTTCGCTGTTTTATTTTTAGCGCATTTTCTCATTTATGAAAATAATGCACTATTGTGCTTGCCATGTCCGTCTGTCCGTCCGTCCGTCTGTCCGTCTGTCTGTCCGTCTGTCTGTCCGTCTGTCTGTCCGTCTGTTTGTCCGTCTGTCTGTCCGTTTGTCTGTCCGTCTGTCTGTCCGTCTGTCTGTCCGTCTGTCTGTCCGTCTGTCTGTCCGTCCGTGACTTCATGTTTTCGGCGATGAGAAAATGCGCTCTCTGTCTCTCACTGCAGTGAGTACTGGTTACATTTTTTGTATCTTTGGTGAGACAAAACATGGCAATCTTTGGTGAGAAGCAATCTTTGGTTTTGAAATTCTCTCTCACCAAAGTATGCCATGATTGTCTCTCACCAAAGATTGCCATGATTGTGTCTCACCAAAGATTGTCATGATTGTGTCTCACCAAAGATTGTAATGATTGCCTCTCACCAAAGATTGCCATGATTGTGTCTCACCAAAGATTGTCATGATTGTGTCTCACCAAAGATTGTCATGATTGCCTCTCACCAAAGATTGTCATGATTGTGTCTCACCAAAGATTGCCATGATTGTGTCTCACCAAAGATTGTCATGATTGCCTCTCACCAAAGATTGTCATGATTGCCTCTCACCAAAAATTGACATATTTTTGTCTCAACAAAGATACAAAAAATGCAACTCTACTCACTGCAGTGAGTGAGAGAGAGCGCATTTTCTCGTCGACGAAAACATGAAGTCACGGACGGACAGACAGATGGACAGACAGACGGACAGACAGACGGACAGACGGACGGACGGACAGACGGACAAGGCGAGCACAATAGTGCATTTTTTTCATAAATGAGAAAATGCGCTAAAAATTAAACAGCGAAAAGAAAACATGTCAAGACAACGTAATGATTATGCAAAATGATCTTACTAAAACTTTGCGCAAGCAAGATTTTAGCACATGTCACTGAAAGTTCTATCAAATGCTTATGGCTACATCGAGCTGTCTGATTTTTGGTGGAGAAATGGAGTAAAATATAGGGAACAAATCCTGACCTTCCAAATTTTTTTAACTCTATTACTTTTCGAGTTACAGCCATTCAAAGTTGGGTATCGTTTTTTTGGGACACCCTGTATTGCAAACATTTATTTGATTTAATTTTTCTGGTCGTTTTTTTCCGCTACTTGCTTTTTAAATCCACAGATTACTAAGAGATTATTCATCATAATCTTCATTTCAAACTTAAAATGGTTCGATTTTTTATGATCCGGATAATATGATGGGCTAATTAACTTCAATTAGTTGAATCTCAGCGAGACAGATAAAGGCAGAATTTTTAATAATTAATTTTATTTGTCGGTTGTTGGACTCCTTCGCGACCAATACAGGATTTTTTGTTAATTATTGCAACAATTTTTCCGTGGGCAATGAAAATAGACAAATTCTGGCAATTTTTTTGAACATTTTACATATATTTTCATGAACATAGAAAAATATTCAGCCGCGGATATGTTTTACCCGACTCATTCATAAATACTTCAACTGAAGACACAATTGTACACCAATAAATTGCTTGAGGAATGTGCATCGAGTGGGCAAAATTATTTACTACTTCTATGTTAACATAGGCAAAAAACAGCTCTCGGTCTTAGATACATAAAAGAAATAGTACTTGAGAACCTCGCTAATTAGGGCATCATTTATTTCGAAACTCGAATTGTAAAAAACAAACAAATTTACTTTACCAGAATGTTATTATTAAAAAAAAATAAATAAGCCATCAAGCAAAAGGGAAAGTTTTTTGCTTAATTCATTGGCACACGTAAATTTTCAATCATTTTTCTATGAAATTCTGCAGTCCAGTGAGTCACTTTCTCATTTTTTTTAATATTGAACTTTTGCCGCAGCCACTGTCTATGGAATAAAATTATTGTTGCTGTTAATTTTTAACATTTTTCTACTTTTTTATGTCAAAATTCTCAAACGTTTTATCAAGAAATTCAAAGTACCGTTCAACGAGTCTGTTTAACTTCCCTTACCGCCAAATCCAGCCCGCGGGCCATGGATCTTATGGCAACCCACGGAAAGAGATCAAAATTGGTCCCTGTAAGCTAATGGTGGAATTAAATAGACTAATAAGCCATGTTGAGAAGTTCTAATGTTATTCTATGGTTATCTTTATACTATTTAAGAACGGCTTTGTCCACGGCCACGCCGGTGCACAGCAATCAGATCCTTCCATCATACCGGAGGAGAACTCTGGACCCGTGGGTTTGAAATATACACACATGGATCGATTTCCGGTGCTTCTAATGTAGGTGACATTAACTTTCCATTTTATTGGTTTAATTTTTAAATTATGTTTGAGGTTCATAAGTTTTAAGATAATCATGACGATAACGTTGTGAAAACTAGGGCTACCATAATATGGACCACAAGAACTGAAAATATTTTGCAGCTATCGCAACATTTCAATCCTGTAAGCTAATAGTGATAATCTTAGAAGCTTGATTTGAGTCGAGCCTAGCGAAGCACAGTCTCTTCTGTCCCGTACATCATTTCTGCAGTCCACCTGCCTCCCATACTCTCATTCCAGTAATCCCTACAGTTTCGTTCCTGCAGTGCCTACAGTCTCAATCCAACAGCCTCTGCAGTCCAAAACAACCACATTTCTTCAGTCCTACATTCCCCTCCAGTCTCTGCAATCCCCTACATTCTCTGCAGTCCACTACAGTCTCTGCAATCCCCTACAGTCTCTGCAATCCTGTTAGGGACCGCTTTTAAATATAATAATTTCATCGATAGTTATGATTGTCATTTTGTTTTTGAGTGAACTATTACGTGACCTCGTGTAGACCCGCCCTGTATCTTGTCATTGTCATGTGATCCACCACGGAGGTTGGTACTTGCATTGTTTATCGTGTGTTAGTCTTCTTGTTGATATAGTGGTGGTTTTTCTGGTGATATTGAATATTACTATTGTATAAGTTGTTATTTATGTGTTATATTCATTTGGTAGAGTTCCGTTAATTCAAGTCCTTAATTCATATTTATTTGTGTTTTTTCAGCGGGGCTCCGAACTTAGGATTCTTACGAGTTGAAAGTGAAAGGCTAGATAGACACACGGTGTTATACGGTTTATAGACACACACGTTTATAGACACGGTATTAATCCGTGTGTCTAGATGGACACACGATTTATAGTTTTTATTGTTTTGTTTCTTGTATTATCGTTTATTTATTATTATAGTTCTTTATTTATCATTTTTATTTATCCTTTATTGTCGATCATTGGCCTAGTGTTCGGGGACAGAGAGTGCTTATTTATTTATTGACTAGTCCCCAACAATCCCCTACAGTCTCTGCAATCTCCTACAGTCTCTGCAGTCCCCTACAGTCTATGCAGTCCCCTACAGTCTCTGCAGTCCCCTACAGTCTCTGCAGTCCCCTACAGTCTCTGCAGTCCCCTACACTCTCTGCAGTCCACTACAGTCTCTGCAGTACACTACAGTCCAGTCTCTGCAGTCCACTACAGTCTCTGCAGTCCACTACAGTCTCTGCAGTACACTACAGTCAGTCCCCTACAGTCTCTGCAGTCCCCTACAGTCTCTGCAGTCCACTACAGTCTCTGCAGTCCCCTACAGTCTCTGCAGTCCACTACAGTCTCTGCAGTCCACTACAGCCTCATTTCAACTCTCAGCCAAAGTTAGCCGCTGCCTTAAACAAGATTCCAGTGTCTCACATCTCCCCTGCCGTGCCTTGCTTTATTTTCTGGACTCATAGGACCTGACTGCTTCGCTGGACCTTCCCTTCAATACTTCCATTCCAATTGAGTTGTTCAGTGAAAGAGTTTCAGGCGCAGTGGACTATCATAAGTTTGTATTGTAGCATTGTTCCTCTTGTACCTGTTCACAAACTTGCCCCGAAAATGAAACTTTGAGCGTGTAGCCAATTATGCAGTCTGCTTTAGAGCAGAAGCGAGGAAACAATGAACAACTGCAGTGATTTTCTCTCAAAAACTACAGCCAGATTAGAGCCGTTTTACAGCCGGCCATTCATGGGACACACATAGGCTGCTTGTAATTCCCATCAAGGTTCACAGCCAATTATTGTTGTCTGGGTATAGACGGCATAAAGGAGACTCTTTCGCAAGAATCAGCCGTGCTATAGAACCCAGTCTCGCAGCAATATAGGAAGAGTCTAGAACCTACACTGGCTGCTAGATAGTCTAAAACCAATTTTTGAAGCCTTATTGAAAGAGTCTGAAACCAGTCTTGCTGCCATATGGAAGGAGTCTAAAGCCCACTCATGCAGAATCCAGATCGATAGTATTCCATTTGCAGACATTTTTGAATTTCTTCCTCTGGAAACTATAGCCAAACCTCTTCTAAGCCTTGCCATGTTTATCATTCAGAGCAAACAAATAAACTCAAAAGCTTTTACAGTGACATCAAACCTTTTACCTTGAAGTGTGTGGAAAGCGTTAGGTAAACCTGGCCATGCACCATCGCCGCAAACACTTCTATTGCTTTTCAGATTTATCCCAGGGATTGAATGGCGAGTCGAAATATGTAAGAAAATGGATCTTCACTTTTTAAAAATTATTGAGGAGTACCATGATTAAGTCAAGAAATTAATAAAGAAGAAAAAGTATGACTATATCCACCATATCTTCTTTGAAAGCGTTTTAGATACGAATTTTCAATTATACAAGTAGTTTCAATAGACAAAATTGTCACAGCTAACTAAAATTGGAGAGGAAAATCAAAGAAAATGAAAAACTTAGCGATTAATAATTAGATGGAGATAAAAACTAAGAGCGTAGTTCAGACAAAGCTCTCGTTTTTTAATCTGGAATGTTTTCGAAATCCTAAATTTTTAAGCATTGGGGTGGAAGATGAACTCTCAATATTGATTTCTGTCAGAGATGCATGAAAACTTGCACACTCAGCGAACTGAGGAATACTTTGTCCTAATAGCATAAAAAATTTTCGCCCAGTTTTTGAACCGGCAGAAGGGAGTACTACTGCTAAGTGGCAAAAGTTTGTCTCTATTGGTAGCATATATCCCGTTCATTTATTTCTTTTGAGTGAGTGAAGGCACCCTGCTGATTATGGATGCAGCCGGTAAATGAATGGGTCATATTGTCCAAATATTGACTCACTTTCTTACCCACAGCACGAACAGATAGCGGACGTAGCACGCCTGATACGCCTTTTCCCTGGCAAAACTGGGTCTGGATGACCAACGCTATGGCTAAATATCCGCCGCTATTTCGACAGAGTTCCACTCATTTTTCTGAGTTTAAGTTTGAAATACGATTTGTGGTGTTTGCGATAGAGCAAGATAACCGGCGATTGATGCCCTGCCAATCTAATGCAGAAGTTACGTGGAGCACCGAAAACGATTTGAAAGTTTAGCGCACATTTCCGGTTCTTCAGATTTGGGGATTGGGGGAATTCTTGCATACACTCATGAAAATGGATGGTACTTTTTGTTCCAATAGTGAAACACTTTCTGCATGGAGTAATGAAACGTCATTCTCTGGGCTAAAAATGATCAGGAAGACCCACACAAAGTGGTAAAAATATATCGTTATATGAACAAAGTAAAATTTTATTTCTCATTCATTATAAATATTTCTCATTTTTATATAATATTATTATCGTTGATCGATTAATGAAGCCTTAAATTTACGTCTTCAATGTAAATTTAACAAATGCTAACTAAAACTATACCTGTATTTTGTTAAGGTTTGGAGCTGGTGAAAGTCATGATGAATTTTTAAAAATGGCGAATTTTTTAGCGTAACACTTGGTTTTAAGGTCATTTATCCTTGGCATTTTAAGCGTTTCAATAATATTGCTCCAGTGAGTCCTGTATAATTTTATATTTTCATCATAGATGATTATTTTCAAACAATAACTAGGATCTAAATTATGAGTTGAGAGTCGCATGGTCGCATTATGCTTGTGTTAATAATGTATGTATATGTTATTTTGTTGATTATGGATTAAATTGTTATTTTTGTATCATAATTGTGTTTTAATCAAGTATTATAATTTTATTAATAAGGTATAATCATTCTGTTAATTATGTATTATAATTGTGTTCATTATTTGTTATAATTGTGTTAATTATGTTAATATATTATTTACTTTCTCCCTCATTGATGAAACCTGCCCCAACAGGCGAAAAACATTGAAAAACATTTGATAAATGTCGTTTAAAACCAACAACGTTCAATTCAACGTTAATTCAACATCAGATGTCGGCTGTTCATACATTTAATATTCGTTCACAGTTTTCCTTCTTTTCGAGCCGTGAGTTTCTTCAAATTGTATGTTCAAAACAAAGAATAGGAATTCGATTGTGCTATAAATTTCAGGTTGTGTTTTGAATTTAAAACTTGAAGTTCTACAGACAAATCCTCGCAAATAAAATGGCTGTTCCTAACTTCCGGTTTCCTGCAAATGATCTACAAGATGTCGGCGATTACAAGCTCACTTCCTACGCAATGCTACTGCAACATTGTTGCTCTATTGCTTAAATAAATGCAACATCTGTGCTCTCCTCCTTACAATAAATGCAACATCTGTCTCTTATACACATCTAGATGTGTATAAGAGACAGATATTGCGTCCTATATTGCGTCCGAGAATAAGTCCTATATTGCGTCCCGAGAATAAGTCCTATATTGCGTCCCGAGAATAAGTCCTATATTGCGTCCAGAGAATAAGTCCTATATTGCGTCCCGAGAATAAGTCATATATTGCATGCATTGCAAGTCCCGCAATGCAGGAATTGTCCAAGATAAGAACTCCTGCTTGCCAGATTGTAGATAAGATTCCGTGCGCTGTCCAGCTAGAAATTTATGGCAGAATTATCGGTGGCCATGGAGCCGTTGAAGATTTAGTAGGCTGCAGTTATCGTATGATTCTACACTCATAAATATAAATGGGTCACAGCTTAATAAATGGTGACACTTTCTCACACACAGCACTAGCGGAGAAGGGACGTAGCACTGGTGAGCCATTTTGCCGAGTCAATCTGGGTCAGGATGACTCACTCAATGGCAAAAAATGCAGTTCTGTTAAAAGAAAAAATTCTTTTCCCGGAACCTTTTGTTTTGTACAAGCCGTTTTATCGGTGGAAGTATGTTGGTAGTATTTGTTTCCTATTAACGCAGCGAATAAACATGGTCAAAATGAATATTTTAGGCTCATGGAATATAAGAAAGGATATAAATTATTATTTTTAACGTTTACTTGTTACATTAGCAGATTTCCTATGCTCTGATAATTTTCGTTAAAATCATTTACAAAAGTTGAAAATTAAGAAACTAATCTCGAAAATTCTTTAAGCAAGACCATTTCCATTTTACCAAACCGGCGCTGCACGATGCCGCATGCTCAGAAAAATGAGTCGGTCATAATGTCGGTAAGCTTAGAAAAATGAGTGAGTCCAAATAGTGACACACTTTCTTACCCACCGCATGAACAAAGCATACGAAGCACTGATATATTGGGTCAAACTGGGCCATGGAGACCCAGACATGGGCAAGAAGTGCGTTGCTACTTGGACAAAACTTCACTCATTTCTCTGAATGTTCATTTGACCCGCAAGCAGTCCCTATTTAATACATCGTCTCTAATGTCCCTGCCTGGGGAACTTCGTTATTTCTGCCCCAACTTCCTTCAGCCCTAAAATTGTGGCTTTCTTGCCTTCCATTCAAGGAAATCTGGTGCAAAAAACTTTTATTTGAAACGCAGGGAGGGAATATCTCGGCGAGCAGTTCCATGGCGCGCACATTCGCAGGATCAATCACCGCTTTATCTCCAGGATGAAAACTTGAAGGGCTTTCAGTTAACCAAGCCCACGCTGCACTCAGACAAATGAGGGAGACTTTAGCCGGATTTTGTAATGCGATGTGCGATGCACTTTTTGCTCCTCTGTGGGTCATTGTGACCCACTTTGACCAATCATATGAGCGGATCTGTGCTGCGTCTACTTCTCTGCTCTGGCTGTGGTCAAGAGAGTATGTCACTATTTGGACAAAATGATCCATTCATTGTTCTGCGTGTGAAGGCCCTGGTTCCTCAAAACCATGCATGTTGATGAATCTTCACGGCTGATGAATTCTTAAGAAAAATACTCGGTGAAGAATGAAGGGCTTAGCCAGGGGGTGAGTGATTGAAAAATTAGCTTGAAAATTCAAGTCGTTTCCTACTTTACTGTCGAAAAAAGCAGTTACTGAGGTGAATTACTGCAATTATTCTTGTCTTATGATAAAAAGAATTATCTTTATGTGAAACCGGCATAATTTCAAACATACTATACAAAAAAATGAATCATGAAAATTCCCTCCACCTCAAAAAAAAACTTAGTAAAACAACTAACTTGCCAAAGTCGCTGCAGCAGGAAGCGAGGTCACACTCAGAGAAATAAGTGAGATTTTTCCAAATAACGATGCACATTTGGCCTTTTTTGTAGGTCATCCTAACCCAGATGGGCTCGGCATACGGGCGTATCGGTGCTACGCGCAGGACTATTCGGACAATATGACAAATAAATATATCTGAGTGGTGCACATTAATTGCAGCTTCGTCGGTGCTATGTAATTAGAACGCGGGGGAAAATAAAGGACATGGCGTGCGGCAAATTCAATCCCAGCAAAATATTTCATCAAATTTTCTGCGGGAAAAGAAATTGTTGCGAAAAATTCGCGTGCGCGGCGGTCAAAAGCGCAATAATTGTTCAGCTTCAGAGGAGCACAGCGCTGAGCTGTTGTACAACGGGAGGTGATGCTGCACTCATCAAAATTATCGGGTCAAATTGTCCAAATAGTGACACACTTTCTTACCCAATGCATGGGCATATAGAGTTGACGCAACACTGATGCGTCATTTTGCCGGATCAAATTAGGTCAGGATGACCCACACAATGGTAAAATAATGCATCACTATTTGGATAATGTCTCACGCATTTCTCTGAGCGTGATGCCGTTCTGTCTGCTGATGTTAAACAATGGAAGGATCTGATGCTGGTGCAAGCGACCAATTCTCCCGAAACATTGGGGTTATTTTCTAAGAATTTTCCGCCGTTGGATTGTTTACACTAATGATACCGCAGCAACATTTTCCTCAATTTTTATCTCGATCTTCTTCCGGTTTGATTTTAGATAATTTAATCTTTTCCATCAAGAATTTATCTCGGCTTGAACTGCAAAATAGTTTATTAACTCTTCTGGACATAAATCGTTACTCATTACCCTCTGTGCTATAATACTACTGACTAAAATTTTCTTCCGATATTTTGCATTTGTAAAAGAGATAAGAAATTTCAGCAGCTTTGCAAATGTGCTTTGCAACATATTTCAGCTTTGCAACATATTTCAGCTTTGAAACATAATACAGCTTTGTAACATATTTCAGTTCTGCAACATATATCATCCAAACTTGTTTCACATTTCCTTGAACAACTTCCTAACATTTGAGCCTGATTAGGCGCAACATGATCAAGTTGGTTCAAGTTCAAGTTCCCGAGTGTAAAGGACTGTCGCCAAACTTTGCCACAAAAGGAAACTCTCGCCGCAGCTTCACGTACTATCAGAAATAGTTAAGAGTTCGTAACTCCATCAGCCAATCACTGACGGCTTTTCAAGCTAAAGCCACCAATCACAGACGTGGAATGAGCCGCTATATATAGTTAGGTCATTATATGTAATTAGGTCGCTATGGACACGAGTTTTGATAATAAGGACCCGGAAGCCTGTAACTGACTTCTAAGTTTGTTTCGAAGGTTAATTGAACCTCCGGTATGGATAATATTCAATAAATTACAACTGTCGTCCAGATTGTTCTGAAATGAACACATCAAAGCCAATTTAAGAAGCACAATTGAAGTCCTGAGAAGGAGTTTTATATATAATCGTCTTGACAACTCCATAAGTATGAGTATAATAATAAAATAAAACAATAACATACATAACTCATTCTCATGGTCTTCAACCAAACTTGTTAAAGATAACAAATTCTGCCAGCAATAATATCACAGCCTATGCCGATGTTGTCATACCCGAACAGCGCAGCGATGGTGATATGGGCTCCCAATATACAATCAGAATAATGAAGTAAATTAAGGATCAGCTGATTAGCAAGATCCCATTGGGAATGTCATTAGAAAGCATTCGCTCAAAATGCATGGTGAAAACTAGATTTATATTCTTTGATGAACAATTCGAATTACCATTGGATAATATCGTTCAATCATCCTGTGATGTATATTTTCTTGACATCCTCAGAATTCTGCAAACTTACACGTGTAACCCTGGTTGCTATGAACTGATTTCTTTAAATGAGTGAGATCAGGCGAGTTGTACATTCAGCTTAAAAATTATTCACTAGAAGTATTCATAATATCAGTTCCAGTGAACTTCATAGGATGTCGTTTTGTGTCATTGAAAACGTTAAATTTGTTTATGTACTATCTTTATAATTCTTTAGAAATTCCAATAAATTGATCTTTTTAGAGAGAAGGGTTCATTAAAGAAATTATTTTCATCTGGTCTTGCAGGAACTAATAATATTGATTCAACAATTTATATTTCACTCTACTTCATTCAATAATCCTGGCCTAGCGTGAAAAATTCGTTTAAATATTTTTCTGAAGAGGACAAGTTCCTCGCTCATCAAGCTCGTCAGCACTCAGATAAATTAATGGGTCATATCGTCCATATTGTAACCCACTTTCTACCCCAAAACACGAGCAGTGAGCGAACGTAGCACTGATACGCCCTTAGCTGAGCCAAACTGAGTCAAGATGACTCATAACAGGGCAACAAGTGCATCGCTATTTGGAGACAAAGTGCCACTCATTCCTCNCACATCTAGATGTGTATAAGAGACAGGTTTAAGAACGAACCGTCGCGCATAAAAAGTGGACATTTCGCCGCTGATGCGGAGATGTTACTCGGGCGCCCCAACCGAGCGTCTCTACCTTAATCTACCCAAACACGCCGGCGATACGCCTTGGATTTTTAACTGGGAAGCCTGTCTTCTCGCATGCCCCAGCAATAATTAGCGCCGTGTCAACGACAGAATGTTTCATTAAAATTCCTCAAATTTGGCTTTGAGTCGTCGAGCAACTCATCGAATTCTTGGAGAGAACATCGCCCCCCGTACACTTCATCACTCAGAGAAATGTGTGAGGCGTTGTCCAAACAGCGATGCACGTTTTGCTTTAGTCTGCGTCAATCCAACCCACTTTGGCCCGGCAAAAAGGCGCAGGAGTGTTAGATGCTTAGAGTATGTCACTACATGCGTATTAAGTGAGTTCAAATGCGTATCAAGTGAGTTCAAATGCGTATCAAGTGAGTTTAAACGCATATCAAGTGAGTTCAAATGCGTATCAAGTGAGTTCAAATGCGTATCAAGTGAGTTCAAATGCGTATCAAGCGAGTTCAAATGCGTATCAAGCGAGTTCAACTGCATATCAAGTGAGTTCAAACGCGTATCAAGTGAGTTCAAATGCGTATCAAGCGAGTTCAAATGCGTATCAAGTGAGTGCAAATGCGTATCAAGTGAGTGCAAATGCGTATCAAGTGAGTTCAAATGCGTATCAAGCGAGTTCAAATGCGTATCAAGTGAGTTCAAATGCGTATCAAGTGAGTTCTAATGCGTATCAAGCGAGTTCAAATGCGTATCGAGTGAGTTCAAATGCGTATCAAGTGAGTTTAAATGCGTATCAAGTGAGTTCAAATGCGTATCGAGTGAGTTCAAGTGCGTATCAAGTGAGTTCAAATGCGTATCAAGTGAGTTCAAGTGCGTATCAAGAGTGAGTTCAAGTGCGTATCAAGTGAGTTCAAATGCGTATCAAGTGAGTTCAAATGCGTATCGAGTGAGTTCACCTGCGTATCAAGTGAGTTCAAATGCGTATCAAGTGAGTTCAAATGCGTATCAAGTGAGTTCAAATGCGTATCAAGTGAGTTCAAATGCGTATCAAGTGATTTCAATCTGTATCAAGTCAGTAGTAATGCGTATCAAATCAGTTAAAATGCGTATGAAGTAAATTCAATGGCTTAATATATTATTAATATCTACATTAAGCCGTCAACTGAGCATAATCAAATATTATGCTCAATATTAATTGAGCATAATATAATCATAACTTGCTCATGTCACTTACGCACCCCGCCTACCATGGCTCACAGTGAAACATTTGTAATTCATTATTTCAATTCAAAAGTAATTAATTCAATAAGTTTGTCAACAAAACTCATAGTTCCTTCGGTTATTTCTGCGCTCCGTTGCAATCTGCTACTATTTATTAACAAATTCTGTGTTTTCCTGCGTCGTGGCTTTGACCAGATATGGAAATTCTTTGAGATGTTTTTTTCGTCCAATTAGCGGCGGCATTAAGTAGTAAACTACCAATTAATTTATCAGTGACAATTTATTAATTAGAGACATTTTATTGACGAGCTTCGTGCAGACGAAACAAGCGAAATAGAGACGAAGTTCAAATTCATCGATATTTTCGATACAACAGCACTTGTAAAATTGACAAAAATAAAACGATTGAGATTTGTTGACAGATTGTCGCTCATTTTCAGGAATGGATGTTTTTCTCGCTATTCTTTTGAGCTTTCAATATTAAATTATCAACTACTTATATAATGATATCTTTTGCAAAAATGTTTTGCGTACCTTCCTCGCAAATATTAGATTTAAAGTTATATTATATTATGATGCATCAATGTTATGATGGCAGATCGTTTAATATGTCTGTTGGCTTGTTGAAATTATTTAATGGAGGTTCATAAGAAAGGAAGTATAATTGAAACTTTGTTTACTTTGATCCTACTTACAAAATTCCTCGCACGAGAGGTAATTTAAGCATAACTGAGTCCGAAGGTAGAGCTTCGCTCCAAAAATGCTCTAAGTTGTCTCATTAACTAAGGTTCCTGATGTCGAAACTTTCTTGCTGTCAGTTTTCCGGTATACAATTTAAATGAAAACAAACTTCCAGAGAGTTGAGAAAAAACAGTTTGAGCTTCCCAATACCGTGAGTGGAAGTGCAAAATAAAAGCTATTCTAGTTCCTTCGTAATCCTTTTGATGGCCATCAATGCTGGAAATATCCTCAACTCCTTTGGTTTTTGTCGCTTCCCTCGGGTCCTCAGAAAAATTAGAGAGCTATTGTCTAAGTACTGACGCACTTTTTGTCCTTGTAAGGGTTATCCGTTCTTAATGTGGGCACAAAAGCGTGTCACTATTTGAACATAATGGCCCATTAATTTCTCTGAGTGTGTCCGCCTCCAAGCTTCTTTCGCCCTCTCTAATGGCCCCAGGAGGCGCCAATTGAAACTTTTCACTTTGGTGTGACCAAATTGCCTTATTTTTGAGGCCTACTTTATTCGAAGGCCTATAATTGTTTTCTGTGCTCAGGCACAGCGCCTGCTAACGTCACCTGAAGGGCTGTGCTTGCATTAACGATGGTTCTGCCAGGGCTGGGGGTAAAAAAATAATTAGAACCTATTTTAAATTTTCACACATTCCTCTATTATTTTTACCTGTGGTTTTTAACGATTTGACTTAAAAAAATGCCGTTTTGCGCTTTCTTATAAAACCATAATTTTATTTAATTCAACCCAACGTATGTTTGTACTCCTCCAGCTAGTTTAAGTAAGCAAATTTACTTTATTACACTCGTTAAATCATCGTAATTATACACTATTTTATTTTACATTGTCGTACTTAAAATATATAAGATGTGTGTGATAAATATTTTGTTTTTGACTATACATATAGCAGTAGAATTGTTCGCTGTAGTGCGGGATGAGCTAACTGTTAGGCGTAGTTTCTGATCATTAAATTCATGCATGTAGGATATTTATCTGTAATATAATCTTCTAGCGTCAATTTTATTCGCAGTCCCCAGTAAAAAATAAATTCTATTAATTCAATATAGATTCTAATCTCTTAATTTTATATCCTCTGAGGCGTAGTTTTTGCCGTAGAGAAGAAAACCCTTTTTTCCGATTGTAAAATTCGTGGATAGAAATTTTACAAGGTGCAAGGAGGATTTTAAAAATTTTTTGCAATGATGAAATTTAAATTTCTACAGATGTTTCTGAAACTTTTTTTACCAGCAATATCATCAATTTTGTGTCTCGAATTATTTATTGTTTGCGTGAACTTCAATCGGACGATTAAACTGATGAAAATAAATTAGAAATTCTGCCGAAAAATTCGTTCACAAAAACTCAAAACCGAACCCTAAAGAAGATCGGCGTATAAACGCATCTTCACTATTATAGTGTTTGCGCTTTTCGTTGAGTACAACCATTTTCTTCATCGTGATAGGCGCGATAATTTGTAGAAACAATGAATTATTTCAGGGCTAAATCATGCAAATGCTCCGGGCGGAATATCATCCAAATATCTATGTACTTTTTGTCCTTATGAGCATAATCCTGACCAGGTTTTGTCGGTCCCGTCAAAAGGGCGTACCAATGTTACGTGTAGAAATAACGTCTACATTTGGACAACATTATCCAGTCATTTTTCTGAGTGTACCACTAACTTCAACTGCAAACATGGTCGTGGCATGTCGCAAGCGAGTGCGTATTTTCAGCCATGAAAAATGTATGAGTGGCTATATATAGTTGATTTTGCTTTCACAATTCATCGAGAAGCCATGGAAACATCAGGCACAGTGAAACTAAAAAAAAAATAACCTGACAACTTAAAATGTCCGAGAGTAGTTTATGGATACAAATGCTCGTGTGTCTACAAGCAGAACTAGTTAGCTATGAGTCCACTGTGTCACTGAGAGCTTGCATCAGACGCTGAGTTGACAGCTTATACAGCATATGTGTCACTGAGAGCTTGTACCGATCCTAAATTCCGTAATTCTGGCTTTTCATCGGACTTCTTTGTTTCTTCACTTTGAACGAGCATTTAATTTTAGAGGTATTTTTAAGGCTCGTGCAGCAAGTAAACCTTTGCTGTGATATCAACAGCATTCGTATGATACTAACATTTACACTCTAATTAGAAAAGTAATATTTATTCAATCCTTTGCATTCTCCAGAACTAAGTTACTTTTTTAAACGATCACGATCAATGGTCAATGATTAATGCCTAATAAACAAGATGAACACATGTGGCTTCAAATTATTTTTAACTCATCAGCTTGCAAGTCTGTGAATTGCTCGCGTTTGGAACTGAATCACGTCTGCATGTGAGCTTCAGATCACTGCAATGTATTCAATCTCGAGATCTAAACACGGAATGACTATTAAGCAACAACTCTGAAGCCTGCATACCGCCAACACTGCAATACAATATTACAGTAACTGTTATATTATCGGCGGTCCAAAGTCTGTCTTTCATCCGACATCGGTCGGTCATCGAGGATGTGATCGACGTTCATCAAAGTCAATTATTTGTGATGCTGACGCAGAGCAAGCCTCGCTCTGCCATCCAATTGATGTATTCACTACACCTTCAAATATAACAATAACGCCGTGCCAAATTAATAGTTATATCGATCACACAAAGCATTCAAACTCATGTCCATTTGTGAAAGTTTTTAGTTTTTCTTCTGCTCTCTGGTCGCCAGTATTGCCTCTGTAATTATTATACCTTTGTTGAAGAATAAAATCAGCCATTTGCCATAACGACTGTTTACCTATAAACCTTTCATCAAGCTTAAATCGACACATCAAAGAGAAAAAGATATATCAATCTGTTTAATTCGAGGGTTTAGAACACTTCTGTATTTCATTTTTTATTGATTACTTCAATAAGCATGGGCTAAAATCCGGCAAATGACTTAATTATTGAAGCGAGAGGACTCGAAGAGTCATCTCCAAATGGCCTGTCTCTGACAGTGTCAGGGTCCATTCAATAAATAAATAATATGAAAACAAAGTGGTCAGTGGCACCATGCAGACATATACGTATGATCGTGTGGTAAAAATTGTCGTCATTAAAAGAAGGACGAATAAACTGAATAAATGAACTAAAGTAATAATTTGAACAACCTATCATTAAATACAAATACAATATCAAAACCGTGCGTTTTCTCTATGCCAACTATTTATTTCCAGTGATGATATATTCAAGTCGTTATTTTGGATCCTATTTGCACATACAAAACGAAAACAAAAATGTAGAACCAACGAAATAAATAAACTAATAAACATAGAAATATAGCACGGATGACATAAGATACAGGAATAACATAACTAAAAATACTCACTAAAACGTCAATGAAAACATCACTTAAGCACCAGGGCAAATTCAACACTTTAAATAACCACGACTAAAAGAATCACGCACCTCTGTGGTTGAATCACAAACCAGAATGTTCCCTTACCCCCTACATTTTAATTTCAATATCAATAAACTCAACCCTCTTACATCCCACGATGTCTTATACAATGTGCTCAAGCAGCGTCTTCCATTAAGGTGCGACTTGGCGTCAGGGACCCAACCTCAAACTGCGTGTAACAGGGTCAATGTGCTGAGTGTCCAAGCGGACACCCGAGTGGCGTTCACCGTAATTACCGGCGTCTTTCATCTCACTAGGACACCCGAGTGGCGTTCACTGTAATTACCGTACGCGTCTTTCAACTCACTAGGCCCTGCAATTCTGCAATTTGCAGCCAATTTTACGCTGTCATCGCCGTCACACCGCGCCTGCGTCCCGTCAAAATTCCCCTTCCATTCGGCATGAATTCCAGCACGAGGTTCCAAGCTCTGCCGAATTTAAGACCAGTAGAGCAATTGAGAATTCTTGCGGCTCAGTCTATTGAATTATAATTTTTAGCAAGCTTAGCATGCGGCAGATGAGAGGCAGGTGCTGGAGTCTCTGATTTTTTCTAATGCTTGAGAGGTGCGGGATTTAATAAAACCCGTCTGCCGCTAATATCGCATACCAGGCACTAAGTTGAAGAGCTGCTGAGTTAGTAACGCTCCTAATTTATTAAGATGTTTCCACCGCTCACAATTAATTATACATTTAGTTTGCATGTTTCATCCGATCACAACAATAACTTGCTTATCGAACATACTGTGATTTTTTAAATTAAATACAAGATTTTTAAAATATAAGGCGATGAAATGGTGGTAAGAATTTTTTTCAGTCTCTAATTTTTACGATCGCCAAGTCATGTTTTTGACACCGATTTATTGCGACTGACCAATATCGGCCCCTGATATCGTGCGAATTATTGATTAACCAATTACATCATCATCAAGCACCATCAAGGAAAACTTGTCATTTAAGTTGTCAGTACCATCAAGGAGAACTTAATCATTTTATATATCAGTACCATCAATGAAAACTAATCATTTAAGATGTCAGTATCATCAAGGAAAGCCTTATCATTTTAGATGTCAGTAACATCGAGGAAAACTTATCATTTAAGTTGTCAGTACCATCAAGGAGATCCTTATCATTTAAGTTGCCAGTAACATCAAGGAAAACAAATCAGCGATAGCCTTCGTGTCATATAATTAGCGGGATGCTATGTAAAGTTATTTGCCGATTAGCATCACTGTTGCTGGAAACAATTCATCTCTATCTTATCGGTTAATTATTTATCGGTATCTAAACTCGTATTTACTTGCTGGTTCCATTTTTAAATTATTAGTAATTATCAAATTTGTCTTCAGTCAGACTTTAATCAGACGAAGGCTGTTAGTGACGTTAACGTTAACCACTGCAGTAAATAATTAAATACTAAACGTTCTAAAACTATATTTAGTAATTGAATTATAATTACCAGTTCTCGATATGCCGATCACTTTATACGCCTTGAGTGTAGGCACTACTAATTAAGTGAAGGTTCACCCTGTTGTTAAAAAAATATAAATTTAGCGGATAAAATTTTCAAATATCTTCATGGACCCCTTCTTCAAAATGTGTTACATATTTCAATGTAAAGATAAAATATTATTTTGCGTGTTCTGAAACGCCGCAGGCTGTCAAGAGCCAAAGACAAACTTCCTTTGTAAATTGTAAAGCGATCGAGAGTCTCTTTAAAATTGTAACGTCACCGTAAAAAAAAACATATTATAAAAGTGCAATGTCTGCGAGAATTGACTTTTGTGTCTCTATCATTGTTGCATTTATCCTCACGTTTTTCTTTTAAATTTTGATTTTTTTCCTTAAAAATTCGGCACGCCACTGACCATTGATGCCGTCAGTTCCAGTAATTTTATTACTAAGGCTACTTCTACTATCTATTATAAGTCTACTTCTATCATCTATTAAAAGTCTACTTCTATTATCTACTATAAGTCTGCTTCTATCATCTATTAAAATTCTATTTCAATTATCTACTATAAGTCTACTTCTACCATCTATTGAAAGTCTACTTCTATTATCTATAATAAGTCTACTTATATTATTTATAATAAGTCTACTTCTATTATCTATAATAAGTCTACTTATATTATTTATAATAAGTCTACTTCTATCAATGCGCCCTCATATGCGGTATGTTCGCAATGCGCCCTCATATGCGGTATATCCATTATGCGCCCTCATGTCGTTGCCGAAGTTCGTGAACGGCATTTGAATAACAATCAAATTCATCTCTGATTGAATGCAAACGTTATTGTCTTGGACGTTTCAAGATTTTATCAAAAATTTTTGATGTGGTTCATGTAGCATCTTATTCGTTACGAAGGATTTGAAAAACGCTACTTTTCTTATTTTCTTAAAACCGTAATTTCTTATTAAAATCGGTTTCTGCGAAACAAACAAAACAATGCGGAACATTAGTAAAAATTAGTATTGCACATGTGGAAACTAAGCTAAGTAGAACACTTTATTTCGACTATGAACACATTCATCTTAAAACCGCCGGTAAATATTCAGTGAACGATTCCTAATTAAAATACGTACCAAATATTTCTCTCAACCAGGTAAGTCGAGAGCCAGCATCGAACTGAATCATAACCGTTAATTAAAATCGACTATAGCTATGCTGCGCATGACACACACGCGCCAGGCGGACAATATTTTTGACGTAGTACCGTAAGAACATAATACTTAGCAGTTCATTTCAACGGGAATTAGATATTGTTCTGTCCTGTGCCATTTGCCGATTACCAACTCAGAAAAGTTAATGGGTAATTTAGTCCCGCGCACTTTAAACACGTAGCACTTATATCAAGATAAACCCCACAATAGCAAAAAGTACATCGGTATTTGGACAACTTCTCCCTCATTTCTGTAAGTGCAGGCTACTGCTGCACTCTAGAGCCTGGATATTCGCGCACAACACGACGCGGCAGCAAGAAGTCTTCCATTCACAAGATATATTTGGCGCGACTCTTTGTGCTCATATGACTTCTTGCATCATACGGCTAAGATATTTTCTTATTCTGTTTTTATACGCAAACCTTGAGTCGGAAATGAGATTTCGTTGCGGAAAAACAGCATCGAATTTGCTGCCAGTCGTGTTTTTCTGAATTTTTTCACGTGATTGCACATGCACAGCTATATTAAATATGGACACAATGATTAGCCATTTCTCAATGCTAGATATAATTTTATAGTATTGCTTATTGGAGAAACCTTAATGTTAAATACAGAAAAATACTTTAAGTATTCAATACTTTATTTTCAGTATTAAATACTTAATACTGAAAATAAAATTAGTTTTCGATGTTTAACTCTTGATGAAAGGTATATTTTCAATATATTTTCATTTGTGATGTTTCATTGTATATTTTTGAATGCTCGTGAAATTTGATCTGTTCACACACAGAGCGATGCATGGAGCTTCAAAGGATCTCATGAAACAATTGTAGCTCTTTACTCTGCAGCACTCATTTATTTCTGTCACTTCCGTCCAATAATGGCATCACAAACGCCCTCCAGAGCTTTTCTGCCTACTCGTAGCGCCATTTCAAGTCGCTTCCATTGTTTACGAACGAGATGCATTTGGTGCGCTTGGAAGGCACCGACAAATGGCCCAACGGTGAGTCGAATTGCAAAACAGAGACAGGAAACACTGACAGCTTCCCTCGACGCCAGACAGCATCCATCACAGTCCAAAGTGAATATTTACATTACTTGGAGTCGGTGCAGAGTATGAGAATTCCACCGCAGAACAACTCGAGACTGCAACTGTCTTATGCAGCCTCGACATCTCTCCCGCTTGAACAATTTTGGTCGCCGAAAAAAGTTGTCGACACTCGCATTTGCGCTCCGGAAACTGAGCGAACGAAGAGCGATCGGGTCGAAGGAATGGCCTGTCTGGGAAACTTTGTGTGGTGGATGAGAGATCGACGTTGCCGAAGTTTGACGAGCATTTAAGACGTTTTTAGAACGTCGCGCTCTATTTTCTAGGTATAGTTTCACTTCACTTCAGCCGCACAGCTAGGCACTCTGGAGATGATTTTGTCTTGTGTTGGCTAATGAATGATTAACGTCGGTTAACTACAAAAGTTCAACACGTGAGCTCTCTTCTGAAACTATAATAATAATAATTAAAATCTGATTGCAAAAGTGATCTAGTCACTCTCGATCACACTAAACGTTTATTTAACTGGCAATAGCACTATTAATTTGCTATTCGATTAGGGTTCGATCTATTCAATCTGTATGAAATACAATAACGTTAGAATTACTTAGATATTATCTTGTGTAACAGTTTGATCAGAATTTAATGGTTGTTCACACAATGCGTTCTCCTCAAACAGCGCAGTTCACGACTGCTCTCAGCGTCTCAGACGACGTAATGTCAACTGCCAGGATGGTCGTTTATTTTGGATGCTCATATTGCGATGGCGTTTCAATTTGTTCTTCCTTGTATGTGTCCCAAACAAGATAAATTTTGAATCATGAAAAGTGTAGTTTTAAACGCTTATGCCAAGGCAGCTTCAATTCCTCACCAACACAAAGCAACAATCAATGTCAAGACATTTCTATCCTCCTTCATTTTTCTATTCATTTCATTACATTACCATTGCTGCTTGATGTTGTCAGCAGAAATGGTTTTTATATTTCAATGGTTTTAGAGTATTCATACATCGTGGTTTCTTCAGTTTTCCTCACTTGTTACGTCATCACATATATATTCTAAAATGAAAAGGCACTATTGCTATTAACAAATTAATTTGTAACGCGCCTTTTCGTCACTTCATGTCGATGAGAGGGACGTTTTTGGTTTCTTCGGAATTGTCGTAGAAAAATATTTCTACTTTTTTAAACGACTGTGCAGTTTAACTTCTTCTCTCATTCTTAGATTCTTAACAATATCCCTTTTGCCTGAGATATTTATTCATATACTTTCTGATTTTGGTAGTCAGAAGGATGGATTTATCAAATTAATTGAATTGTGTATCCAAATGAAATTTCAGGATCTTTTCTTCATTGCGACTTCATTTAATTTCACTACTAATTCCGAATATACATGCTTCATTATTTTAAAAAATTATTCTCGTGACCCTTTATGTACAGGCTTAAAAATAATAAAGAATTTTAAACAGTGAAAGTGCAAAACGAATCCATCCGACTTTTAATGGAAAAACGTAGCAAAGAAAGCACGATGATTCCCTTTGGTATTTTCTTTGTTTTTAGATTCTTAATTAATCGGTTTGCGATCAAAGGATCTTTATACCTTGAAATAAAAGACATGCAATTCAACATATTTTTTAATTGAGATGCACCGCCCCAGTGTTTCGCAAGCAGTCTAATATTAAGGACGAAGGTCCAGGTTCAGCATAAACCTATTTTCCCCGTACGCGAAAAAATATCGACCCTATGTCCGCTTATTAGTAATTCTTGTTGCCGACGATCACTCTTAATGCGCATTGTTTTCTGCAAGGATAACTGGATCACGTCATAATCCAAGCTTTCCGATAAACATGGCTCACGCAAACCAATATCGAACTCGCAGCCTGGCAAGCCTGCAATTGCACCAACGTCATTATTTTCCAACAATAACATTTCCGAGCGATACTGGCCAACCCAGATGCAGTTTTTCCCACAGGTCTTTTTACGGACCCAGTAAATGTTTTTTTTATTATCAAGATAACTTTTTTGGCGACTCATGCTTTGGCCGCCTAGCCGTTTTTCCATCAGGTGGGCACATAGGCTCTAAGTTCTTCTGTTTTATGGATATGGTTGGGCGCAGCCTAGATACTATATATTGGCCGACTATAATTCGGCCAATTCTTGCATATGCGTAATTCAATTCAGTAGAAACTAGCATTTATGAGACTTTTTTCTCAATTTATTTATTAAAAGTCACACAAACCGAAGTTCAGCTTATTTTCAGCTACCAGGGTAAAATAAACAAATACACTCTACTTATAACCTCGTGAAATCAGGTTGCATAGAAACGTGGATACAAAAATTCTATAAAAACTCACCATTTTTGACAACAGCAGCCGGTGGCTTTCACACACTGAAGTCAGAGCAGAGCTCAGCGCGACTCTGAAATACTCTGAGAGAATGGAAGCCCTTGTAACACAGGATGCTCTGAGAAGCTTGGAGCTCTCCTCAGCAGACCCCATAACAAACAATGAGCCAATTGAGCCATCCTGGCGGCAGATAAGCAAAATGGCTCGCCTGATAGCCTATCTTGCCTAGTCCTGCTATAGCCCCTCTCGCCTAGTCCTGCTATAGCCCCTCTTGCCTAGTCCTGCTATAGCCCTTCTTGCCTAGTCCTGCTATAGCCCCTCTTGCCTAGTCCTGCTATAGCCCCTCTTGCCTAGTCCTGCTATAGCCCCTCTGGCCTAGTCCTGCTATAGCCCATCTTGCCTAGTCCTGCTATAGCCCCTCTTGCCTAGTCCTGCTATAGCCCCTCTGGCCTAGTCCTGCTATAGCCCATCTTGCCTAGTCCTGCTATAGCCCCTCTTGCCTAGTCCTGCTATATCCCTTCTTGCCTAGTCCTGCTGTAGCCCCTCTTGCCTAACCCAACTATAGCCCCTCTTGCCTAACCGAGCTATAGCCCCTCTTGCCTAGTCCTGCCATAGCCCCTCTTGCCTAGCCCAGCTATAGCCCCTCTTGCCTAACCCAACTATAGCCCCTCTTGCCTAACTCAGCTATAGCCTCCCTCGCCTAGTCCAGTCACATCCGTGCACTAGCCGCCAGCTCTTGCGCGTATTCGATATTTGTTGCTGTCAAGGTACCAGAGTCCTCTGTGTGTCATCGCATCGTCCTGGTCACTAGCTGAACTAGCACTTAGATGGCAATGAACTAGTGCATGAATGGCATTGGAATAGCGCCTAACTGAGCTTTTAATTAGACTCTAAATGGCCAATCAAATGGCAGAACTAAAAGACAATTATTCTCATGACATATGAACAAATATTATTGATTGCCGTTAATACTTTCAAAGCATTAACAAAACTCTTAATTTTTAATCCAAAGAACATATAAGTAAGCTTCTTTTCACTTTGAGATAATCTTTTTCGTGGAACTTGTAATTACATCCTTCCTCCTGAGAATCACAGTGAAATTTTTTACGAAGATTCTTCAGCAATGCTCGTGTTATTTGTCTGTTACAAAAATAGTCAACTGCACAACTTTGGAAGTTTCTGGGAATATTTCATACCTATCCGGTGGCTTTGGGTAACAGCAAAGTAAAGTAAATCCTGGTTGTGATCACCGTGGAGTTTTGATAACGTAGCTATTCTTGCTATTCGGATGCTGTAGTTGAAGGCTCGAAACTTACGAAAATGGCTGGGTTTGACTTCTCAAATTACACCTTAGGGTATTTTAATGTTCACAAATCGTCAGAAAAATTATTCAAATTATAGATTTATATTGAAGAAATGAGATTATTATATTAGAAATTCTAATTGTTATGTCTATCCCCAATATCGTAGTGCCATTTCATTACCGGGAAGCATCCAAAATCATGTTTATTGAGAGCAAACTTATATTGTTTATCTATCATAGTTTTAAATAAATGAAAGTTATAAAATTAATAGGTAGTTGTGAATTTTTAATGCTCGCTGGATTGCATTTATATATCCCTTAACATGTTAATTCACGTCACAGAAGCTGTCGCAAAAAATATTGCATTTTAAATTTGAAAATATGTATGCGCACGATGTATAAAAGCGTTACTTGTATAAAACAGTTCATCTTATTCTACGCTTGAATAGTGGTTGGAGGTTTTTAGAGGTTCGTGTTTGAGAAATATAATGTATCAATACATTCATATATGGAAAAATCCTAATGATCGACATCTAATCCAACAATACAAAATTTAACGAGTGTCAGTTCAGCAGTTTCTAAAATTGAATTAGTATTGATAACTTTTAAATTCGACAAAAGAATTCTCCCAAATCTAGAAATTTATTCACATTTAGCTATTTTTGATAATAAGGCCCGAGTACATTCAGTGAATCATATGTTCCAGAAATGTTCTAGCCGATACTACTTCCCTCGGATCTACACTCATCAAAATTAATGGATCAAATTGTCCAAATGAAGACGAACTTTCTCCAAATAGAACTGAAACTTATTTTCACCGGATCAAAACTTGGTCTAGAGATCCATACAAGGCAAATTTCCCGCCACTATCTGGACAAAGCTTCATTTATTTCTATCGATGTATTATCTCTTGTTGCTCTGGCCTTAAAGTTACGACTCGTCTTCGAGGCGTACGAGATCTCACTCAGAAAAATGAATGTGTCATATCGTCCAAATAGTGACTCACTCTTTGCACGCAGCACTGATACGTTCTTTTGTATGGCAAAACAGGATCAGGATGGCCCACACAAGGGCAAGAAGTGCATCGCTATCTGGACATTCTCAATAAATTTCTTAGAGTGCGGCATGAATAGAAGCTATGCAGAGCCTCACAGTCGCCGTAGTTCAGCCAAAAAACCCAGCTCAAGTTTTGGCCAAGAATTTAAAGGAGGACGCGTGACCAGCTTGCTAAAATTCCTGTGCCCAGGGTCCGCTAATGACACAACTGGCGGTTCTCCCGCCCTCTGGAATAGAAAAACACATGGAACCTCCAGCAAACTTTTCCCTCAGCGAGCATCCCGCCCTCTGGAATAGAAAAACACATGGAACCTCCAGCAAACTTTGGAGCCTTCAAGCCCTCAGCGAGCAGGCAGCCATTGATGCCTTCACTTGACGGAAGCATTAAGAGAAATGAGTGAAACTGTGTCCAAATAGCCATGCAATAGTATTTGATGATTATTGTTATTTATTTGTTATTCTCATTTATTTATAAATTATTTGTTGTAATCGCGATGATTTCGCCTTGTACGGATCATTCTGGTATAATCTGGCCTGTTAGAAAGGCGCATCGGTGCTACGGGCACAAAGTGGGTCACTATTTGGTGAATTAGACACATTCGTTTTTCTGAGTGTTGAGTTCAGTTCTGACTCAGCGTTACTTCAGCCCGGCAATTAATTCTTATGTTAATTTTTCATTTTTAATTTCCCATAGTAAATAATCGATTATTCATAATTACATAACTTTTAATTTTGCAGTCACTAAATTGGTCACTTTTCAGCATGCAATTAACTTATTATGTACACCATGTTTATCAGCAACCCTTCTGATCACTTTGCATTTTTAGTAAGTAGGCGCTGTGACATTGAAATGCCCGCTTATAATATAGCAATGGGGTGGAATAAGTTAAAAAAATCTTTATATTAGTACAATGTCACCTTATAATACATGAATGGAGTGGAGTAAGTTTAAAATAAGCTTTATATTAGTAAAATGTCAGCTTTAATTCAGTAATGTAGTATAATGAGTTCAGAATAAGTCTTATATTAGTAAAATTTCACCTTTTCAAAATAAGCTTTTTATTAGTAAAATGTCACCTTATAATGCACCAGTGGAGTGGAGTACGTTCAAAATAAGCTCTATATTAGTGAAATTTTAACTTTTATTACAGCAATGGAGTGGAACGTCTCAAAGGCAAATTTGATTCTTGTCATGACAACCTTTCATCGTCATCGATTATGCAGCGATCATTCAGGGAACAATTTGAACTCTATTCTAACTAATCAAACAATCATTCTATCAATCAAACGAAGTACGTTTCTTTTCACTTAGTGAATAAGTCGATCTTGGTCCAATTTTCAAAGTTCTCTCGACCTCTCAGACCAATGATTAACTCGTAGATTTAATTTTCCTCAAAACCTTCACAAGAGAGTTTTCCTAACAAACTCGCTATTAACAAAGGAAGAACCTAAATTCCGTTGTTGAACATACAATGTCGCTAAAGGCTTGGAGCGAGATACCTCGTTATCTTAATGTTCTTTAGACCTACCGAAAAATGCTAATACATGAAGTTTTATTTAAAAATCTATTCATTCTACGCAATTTTTTATATATAATACACAAACTTCTTTTTACTATTATCTGGATTTCATAAGTTGAAGATGTGAATCAACAAAATTTATTTACGCGAATAATATAAAAATAAATCTCCATCTATACAAGTACTCATATTAGTAACTTATTCAAAATTTCTATAGCTGAAGAATTTATTAATGAGTACTATCTATGTATGTACAATTTATTTGAGAAAATTTGCTTACCTGAGTATTTTGGAGGAGCACATATGTACAGTTAGCGACAAAATTATTCGTACACCTCTTTCCTTTCAATGTTTCTTGGAGAAATCGAGAATTAATCTATGAATGAGCCTAAGATTTGATTGAACTAAGCAGTATGTTATAAAGAAAATAAAACTACATTTTCAGAACAAAATTTAATTTCAAAACGTTTCGACATTCAAAATTCCGCCAGCACCTTCAGACACAATTATTCGTATACAGTTCTAAAACTACTAACATAGTTGCAATAATAATAATCAATGATAATAATCAATGGCAAATCCTTTCATCTTGATAACCAGCAGCAGTCTCTTTCTATAGTTTTTAATGAGATTCGAAGTGGTATCTGGTTTGATATTATCCCAGTGTACATTATTATCGGTGACGTCATTCAAGAGGTGTCGGTTCCTGCCTCTTAACTGCAAACTTCAAGATGGGCAAGACGAAGGAGCTCAGTATGGATTTGAGACGCAAAATTATTGACCTCCACAAATCTGGCAATGGTTATGGGTGCATCTCGAAATGCCTGAACATTCCAAGAAGCCCAAATATCAGAACGATCAGTTAGAAAACTGTGTTGCGAGGTAGTATGAACCCAAGAGTGGAGTTGAACGACATTGCCAATAGATTAGCTAGTGAGGGAACAAGCGTGAGTCAGCGCACCATACAGCGCTGTCTCAACATTAATGGCCTGCTTGGGCGCAGACCTCGACGAGTCCCACTTCACACCCAATGTCATGCTTGCTGCTGTTCGCTTGACATTCGCAAGATCTTACGTTGACAAAGAGGAAAGTTTTTGGAACCAAATATTACGGAGTAACGAAACAAAAATTTAGATAGTTGGACAAAATAATTCGATGAATATTGGTCGCAAAAATGAAAATAAATAAAAAAACTCCAGCTTTTCTTCAGAAGAACACATTCCCGACAGTCAAGCATGAAGGTGATTTAATGATGTTTTGGGGTTATTCTCTCCTCAATTGACACCGGGACGTTAGTTCTAATTGATTGAATAATGAACTCAGATGTGTATATTTGGATTTTGAAGAAAACCCTGCAAACATCTATTCTGAATTTGGGTCTTGAACGACGATGGATCCACCAGTAAGATGGAAATGATTCGAAGCATACTTCGAAACCTTTACGACCACTTGGCTTAATACAACGAAGGTCGCTGTTCTTCCGTAGCCACCGAATAGCCCCGACTTAAACCCGATTGAGAATTATGGCAGGAATTGAAAGATATAAAGTCAATAATGGGGCCCCTAAGAAGCGCCAGGAATTGAAACAAGTCGCAATTGAAGAATGGGATAATATCCAATCGGATATCACAGCGAATCTCAGCAAAAACTATAAAAAAAGAATGTTGGAGGTTATGAGCATGACAGAACATGATTATTATTATTGCAACTATGTTAGTATTTTCCAACTGTAAGAATAATTGTGTCTCACGGTGTTACAGAAATTTTGCATGTTAAAACGTTTTGAAATTACATTGCGTCCTGAAAAGATAGTGTTATTTTCCTCATTACATCTTGCTTAAATTCAATCAATCAGTTCATTAATTAATTTCCGAGTTAGTCGAGGGAACATTGAAATATTACATATCGAGTTATTCCAGGAAATGTATCCGCTATACCTATCGTGTCGGGATTTTACAAGGGACAGAAATTTCAACCTTTACATTCTTGGTTGAGTGTTTCTTCAAGTTAAATGATTACCTAAATTAAGAATAATCTTGTAATTTAATAACAGAGAAAGAGAAATTTGTTAAGATGTTTTAATTAAAATATTTAAAAAGTTTCCTAAACAATATTCGTAATCAGTTAAGAAATTCTATACAATTACAATTAATTGGTACGAATAAATTTTGACGGTTGAAACTAAAATCTCAATAAACCAATAAAAAAATTGCTTTGGAAGACTATTTTTGCCATTTTCCTTGTATATTAGGGATAAACAGAGCCAATTATGGTATACATTCATTAGTATGCAATAATTCAATAATCCTCGAATCTGTAGCACTATAGGGGGAGGCTAAATTTTTAAAATATCTTTAGATTAGCGGAACGTCGAACATCTCGGCGTAAATGCGCACAACTGAATGAGGTCGGCACGCAAATGCATTTCAATTGAAATTTCGGTGAATTCTATTTGTATTTATATGCCATAAATTTTCACTTTCATCCATCAGGGTTTCATCTAGTCGCTCTTAAATTAAAATAAATTTAACTTAATCATTGGTATAACACGAAAAACGATTTGATGAAATGAACATAAAATCTTAAAAATAAGAGTATTTATCCAAAACCCTCTGTTACACTGCTATACAACAATGTTTTCAATGAACGTAAAATAGATCACGATGTCTGCATGTGCTGAGTGTCCAAGCGGACACCCGAGTGGCGTTCACCGTAATTACCGTACGCGTCTTTCATCTCACTAGGACACCCGAGTGGCGTTCACTGTAATTACCGTACGAGTCTTTCATCTCACTGGGCCCTGCAATTCTGCATTTGCAGCCACGTCTTTCATCTCACTAGGACACCCGAGTGGCGTTCACTGTAATTACCGTACGAGTCTTTCATCTCACTGGGCCCTGCAATTCTGCATTTGCAGCCAATTTTACGCTCTCATCGCCGTCACACCGCGCCTGCGTCTCGTCAAAATTCCCCGACCATTCGGCATGAATTCCAGCACGAGATTCCAATCTCTGCCGAATTTAGGACCAGTTGAGCAATTGAGAATTCTTGCGGCTCAGTCTATTGAATTATAATTTTTAGCAAGCTTAGCATGCGGCCGATGAGAGGCCGGTGCTGGAGTCTCTGATTTTTTCTAATGCTTGAGAGTCGCGGGATTTAACAAAACCCGTCTGCCGTTAATATCGCATACCAGGCACTAAGTTGAAGAGCTGCTGAGTTAGTATCGTGCATAATTTATTAAGATGTCTTTCAACGATCAGAATTAATTATACATTTAGTGTGTATGTTTCAACCTATCACAGCAATAACTTGTTGATTAAACATACGTTGATATTTTAAATGAAATATATGATTTTCAAAATATAAGAAGATGAAATGGTAAGAATCTTTCCAGTCTATAATTTTTACGATTGCCAAGTCATGTTATTGACACCGATTTATCGCGACTGACCAATATCGGCACCTGATATCGTGAGGATGATTGATTAACCAATTACCAGTTCTCGATATGCCGATCTCCTTGTATGCCTTAGGCGTGACCACTGCTAATTTAGTGAGGTAGTCCTATTGTTTAAAAACTATTGAATTAGGCGGAGAAAGTTTTAAAATATCATCAAAATCTCCTTCTCCAAAATGTATTGAATATTTCATTGCAAAGAACAAATGTTATTTTGCGTGCTCTGAAACGTCACAGTCAAGAGCCAAGGACCAATTTCCTTTGAAAATTTTAATACGATCGAGGGTCTCATTAAAATTGTAACGTAAACATCAAAAACACTTATTATAAAAGTACAGAGTCTGCGAGAATTTTTTTCTTTCGGCTTCATTTATTATTGCATTTATCTTCACATTTATCTTTCAAATTGTGATTTTTATTTTCTGGAAAATTCAGCACGTTACTGACCATTGATGACATGAGTTCCAGCAATTTTCTTGGTGGGTCAATTTTTATGATCTATTATATGTCTACTTCTATTATCTATTATAAGTCTACTTCTGCTATCTATTATAAGTCTACTTCTATTGTCAATTATAAGTCTACTTCTATTATCTATTATAAGTCTACTTTGTCTGACTGATGAATGAGGCGGCTGAGCAAGTGGACGCCTAGTGCGGAAACTTCTTCCAGCATGTTCGGCAACTCTGGTGAAAAGTGCTCGTGCGGTCATACCGACGTAGCTAGATGCACATTGTGCACAACTGAAAGAATATACTAGAGAAGACCTAGATGCTAAAGGAAGTCTATCTTTGTAATTGAAAAAAGAACCTATTGTAAATTTATTTACCAAAATAATATTGAACTCTATACCGATGAAATATTCCGAGAGAAGTCTTTGGATATCAATTTTCATACGTTCGGATTGGTGGCCGAAATAAGGAAAGGACAGGTAAATTTTTCTGAGGGACGGGCCAAATGTGATGGATGGTGGATCGTACCTTTTAGATAAAATATTTGAAATGAGTTTGTCAATAAGAAAGGATGAATAGCCGTTGTTGCGAAAAAACTCTTTGAGAAATACAAATTCGTCATATAAAAACACATAGCTTGAACAAACTCTAAAAGCTCGGGACAACAATGTCTTCACAGAATTTATTTCAGAAGAGAACTTAAACCTAAATTGAATAACCAATCCAGCTCTTTTCATCTTTCGATTCTAGGTCAATAGTTGTTTTCTTCCTTGCTTTCCTTATCATTTTCTAAATTTATTTACTAAAATTGATTTCCATGTATTTCCAGATGTATTCTACTAGCTGATAATGGGCATAGCCGAAACGTTCTGTTTTATTTATCTAGGACTTTTATTCAGTAAAATGTTTTATGCAACTTTTTTGGTTTTAGCCTCTATTCTTGAAGTCTACTTCTATTATCTATTATAAGTCTACTCCTATTATCTATTATAAGTCTACTTCTATTATCTTTAATAAGTCTATTCTATTATCTATTATAAGTCTACTTCTATTATCTTTTATAGGTCTACTTCTATTATCTATTATATAAGTCTACTTCTATTGTCTATTATAAGTCTACCTCTATTATCAATTACAAGTCTACTTCTATTATCTATTTTAAGTCTACTTCTATTATCTATTGTAAATCTATTTCTATTATCTATAATAGGTCTACTTCTATTATCTATTATAAGTCTACTTCTATTATCTATTGTAAATCTATTTCTATTATCTATTATAAGTCTACTTCCATTATTTATTATAAGTCTACTTCTATTATCTATTAAAAGTCTACTTCCATTATTTATTATAAGTCTACTTCTATTATCGCTATCACGTTGCGGTCGTCCGTGTCTGGCATAATTTCAGTTTCATGTTTTATCGCCCGAATTCTGAGGCTTAGAGTTAAGCTATGATTTACTGCCTCTTATAGGACGAGTGTAAACAAATAAAGACATCTTGCGGTGTAATAAATAAGGAAAAAAGTATTATTTAAATAGAGTTCAATTTTGTACAGGTCATTCATTAAAGGAAGCTTTGAGCACTTTACTAATAATAATAATTACAAAGATAAACTTCCTCTACCTCAATGGAAAAATAACAAGCTTCACGAAAAAATAATTTGATGGAAAGATTATTGCTCCTCTTGAGTGCTTGGTGAAAATAGCAATTAATTTCCAGACCTTGGACTAAAAATCTAATTTTTTTAATTTAATTTCTCACACAAATTCCAGTTGTTTTCTGTTGCAGTTGATTATAAAGAATAAAAGTAACAAATAACATTAACGCGAGTGGATTGAGATAGCGATGCTTGGGCCGAAGTACCACTGTAATATTTTATGGAACGCTTTGCATGGATCATTCTCGTGGGTCTTATAACTGCCCATTTATTATTACGCTCACTTGATCAATATTGCAAGGTCGACTTGGCAAATATCGTGAGAACGGTGTGAATGATTCGTGTGAAAGATTCTGTGCATCGGATATTTTTGGAAAATATTTCATCTTATATTACGATGCACTGTCAAGACTTTTCGATCTCTGCAGTAATAATTATTAAAAAAAAAAACAGAAGAGTTCGTAAAACGACAGAGAAAATATTTTTGAGGTCATCTCATGTATTGAGTTCATAAAATGTTTAGGTAGCTTTTAATCCGCTGATTATATTCATTCGAAGTATTATTCACTAGCCAAGTTAGCTCCTGAATCTCAAGGCAGGTCTCATGGCAGGTCTCATGGCAGGTCTCATGGCAGGTCTCGTGGCAGGTCTCATGACAGGTCTCGTTAATCTCAAGGCAAGTCACACCGAACCTAAATTCCGTAATTATGGCTTTTCATCGGATTTTTTGTTCCTTTGCTCTGGACAAGTATCATCGAATTTTTAGAGGAATTTTATAGGAAGAGGCTCGTGCAACACTTAATCTTTGCTATAAACTCGACAGCATTTGTGAGTTGCTAATATTTACAGTCCAATTAAAACAATAAAAAGTTTTTAATCTCTCGCATTCTCCAGGAGTAAGTGATTTTTCAAACGATCACTATCAACTATCAATGAATAATTATTAATACCTAATGAATAAGTTGAACACATTTGGCTGCAAATTGTACTAAACTTGTCACCCTGCAAGTCTGTGAATTGTCCACGCTTGGAACTGAATCACGTCTGCTTGTGGGCTTCAGATCACTGCAATGGATTCAATCTCGAGATCTAAACACGGAATAACTATTAAGCGACAACTCTGAAGCCTGCATGCCGTCAACACTGCAATACAATATTACAGTAACTGTTATATTATCGGCGGTCCAAAGTCTGTCTTTCATCCGACATCGGTCGGTCATCGAGGATGTGATCGACGTTCATCAAAGTCAATTATTTGTGATGCTGACGCAAAGCAAGCCTCGCTCTGCCATCCAATTGATGTTTTCACTACACCTTCAAATATAACTACAACGGCGTGCCAAATTAATAGTTATATCGAGCACACATATATATATAGCATTCAAACTCAAGTTTTTAGTTTTTCTTCTACTCTAAAGTATAATAATTACTTCTTCTAAGTAATTATTATACCTTTGTTGAAGAATACAATCAGCCATTTGCCATAACGACTGTTTACCTACAACCCTTTCGTCAAGTTTAAAACAACAAATCAGAGCGAAAAAGAGATATCAATCACTTTAATTGGAGGGTTTAGGACACTTTCTATATTTCTTTTTAATTGAATACTTCAATAGGCCTGTGATAAAATCAGGCGAATGATTTAATTGAAGCGAGAAGCTTCGAAGAGACATCTCCAAATGGCGTGTCTCTGACAGTGTCATGGTCCATTCAATAAATAAATAATATGCAAACAAAGCGGTCAGTGGCCCCAGACATATACGTATGATCATGTGGTAAAAATTATCGCTATTAAAAGCAGTATGAATAAAACTGAATAAATGAACTAAAATAATAATTGAAGCAACATATCAATAAATACAAAACCAATAACAAAACCGTGCGTTTTCTCTAGGACTATTCATTTCCAGAGATGATCTATTCAAGTCGCTATTTCGGATCCTATGTGCCCATATAAAACAAAAACACAAATTTATAACCAACGAAATAAATAAAATAATAAACACATAAATACAGTATAGCATGGATGACATAAGATACAGAAATTATATAACTAAGAATATTCGCTAATACGTCAATGAAAGCATCACTTAAACACCAGGGCACAGGTAACACTATAAATAACCACGACTAAAAGAACCACGTACCTCTGTGGTTGAATCACAAACCAGAATGACTTATAAGTGTTAAGGGTTCCTACCGAGGTCACGTCAGAGGAGACTAAAAAATATAAATAGTAAATATTAATCTAATATTTACCAGAAACTTGCATCTTCTTACAACAGAAAAGAAGATTGAAGCTCTTAAAAGTTTAAAAAGAATGGGAAATATGCAAACTTTACAGTGTCTTGGCCATATAATTTAATTTTTCCTGCTCTCTGCTCTTAAATATTTTCTGAACCACTTCAATGTCGTCTAAATATCGGATGCATGAATGATATTTCTACAATTTTACGAGGGAAGATTTTCTCGACAGCGCCACCAAAGAAGACCCCGGATCGCTGCAAATGTCCTAAGTATTCCAATAAGCGAGACTTTTCTCCATAGAAACGCCATTTAGAACCGAGTCCAATTTTGCAATAGCGATCTTATAGATGGCGGAGCGCCGAGATAGCGCAAAATGTAAATTTTATTCCTCGCACCCGCACTTCTTTGAACGCTGGCTAGGTCAGAGCAATATATATTAAAGCAACCTCTGTGTCTGGCCCACAAACTGGACCCTTGATGCGCTTCTCTAGCACAATGGTGAGGGTAGCTCTTTTCTGCTGGGAGACATTAGAGGGAAACTGCACTATGTGAGGAACATGAGAGGGAAACTGCACTATGTCAGGAACATGCAGACATGAATTAAGACATTAGAGGGAAACTGCACTATGTGAGGAACATGCAATAGAATGCAGGATGCGGAGGTAATATTGGCAGGAGCTGCAGAATGTAACATTTGCAAACTGGAACGCAGGATTAAAAAAATTGAACATGATCTGCAGAATGTCAGGGAGATGCAAACTGGAATGCAGGATGCAGGTGCAATCTCAGTGCAAGCTGCAGGAAGTGAAAAGGGAGCAAGCTGGAGATCAGGATGCGGAAGCGATAACAGCGGAAACTGCAGAATATGAGCGTATTTCAAGCTTAAATGCAAGAAGCGGATTAAGTATCGACGTAACCAGCAGAATTTTAGAGATATGATAACAGAAATGCAGGAAGCTGATGTAAAATTGGCGGCAGCCGCTGGATGCGTGGAAAAGTCAAACTGGAAGCAGGATGTGGATGCAATCTCGGCAGGAGCTGCTAGGTGTGCAGGAAATGCAAACTGGAATGCTCGACGCAGATGCATTTTCTACGCGAGCAGCAGGACGTGAGAGATATGCAGACAGGAATGCTGAATGTTGATGCCATACCAACGGGAGGTTCAGAATCTGAGCGAGATGCTAGCAATTTGGAAGTGAGCTGCTGGAAATGTTGGATGAAGGTGAGAACTGAAGGTGAGAACTGAAGGCGAGAACTGAAGGCGAGAACTGAAGGTGAGAACTGAAGGTGAGAACTGAAGGTGAGAACTGAAGGTGAGAACTGAAGGTGAGAACTGAAGGCGAGAACTGAAGGTGAGAACTGAAGGTGAGAACTGAAGGTGAGAACTGAAGGTGAGAACTGAAGGTGAGAGCTGAAGGTGTGAACTGAAGGTGAGAACTGACGGTGAGAACTGAAGGTGAGAACTGAAGGTGAAAACTGAAGGTGAGAGCTGAAGGTGTGAACTGAAGGTGAGAACTGAAGATGAGAACTGAAGGTGTGAACTGAAGGTGAGAACTGATGGCGATCATTTGCAGGCTTCTGTTCTCTGATCATTTCAGTTATACGGCGATCATTTGCAGGCTTCTGTTCTCTGATCATTCCAGTTATACGGCGATCATTCCACCGTGCCAGATCTGCAGGCTTCTGTTCTCTGATCATTCCAGTTATACGGTGATCATTCCACAGTGTCAGATCTGCAGGCTTCTGTTCTCTGATCATTTCAGTTATACGGCGATCATTCCATCATGCCACATCCGAGGAACTGCGTTGCTGGTCAGCAAAACTGAAAAACGACGACCTATTGTTTGATGGCGTAAAGTATGTCGGTAAAGTGCACACTGCATAGTTATCTTGCAAATATTTAATTATTTCTAGCTAAATCAAACTTTACTAGTGTTACATTGTTATTTTCATCACCTCTGTATAATTTTATATCTCAATATTTCCAGTGCGAATAAAAACCTTTCGTATTTCATACCACAAGCGAAAGTTTTCTTGATGGGAGAAAGATCAGCAACTGTTTATACATATCCTGGCATTGGCGAACAGAATCCTAACTTCAGAAATTACGTGGAGTCTCGCAGAAAAAATTAATCTGTTCCCTAAAACAGAATGTTAATGTTCGTGCAGTGTGGCGCATGAGCGCTGAAATAACGCCGGTGCTTTGCGAGCTGAAGGAATGGCGGCGATGGCTTGGCGAACCTGCGAATGCCGCTCTTCGTAATCGCCCGATGCTCGTCTCTGCGATAGACGGTGAGAACGTCGGTGAAGGGTGATGAGGGGCGGTGGTGAAGGGTGATGAGGGGCGGTGGTGAAGGGTGATTATGAAGGTCTTGTGTGGTTCTCCGGACTTCGATCTGAGCGAAATTTAAAGTTGTCAAAGAACCCCTCAGGGGCTCAGAGACGAGGTCTCTTCCAAAGTTTCCTCGAATGGATCTTCTAGAAATAAGATATATTTATAATCAGAAACCCAGGTTTCTTGTTCTCGTCTTCATGAGAACGTCGAAGACACTGACGACGACGGCAGACGACGCTAATCCTGAGCCTGACAAAGGCTTCGAATAACTCTCGGATATTTTTACGAAATAAACCCTATTAAAATTAAGGTTTAAATTAAAGTCTTCTCTCGCCGGCCAGCTTTAAGCCAGCCATCGACCACACGTCAGCCAGCTGGTGTTTTCTCTTGGGTTCTTCTTATCTTTGCAAGACACTGTTTAGAGTCAGCCTATTATTCCAATATTGCCTATTCTAGTAGTAGATTCTAATTTTCTGCCATGGTTACTGTTATTCTCTTTTACAAGTAATAATATTGAGCTCATTTGATATACTTTATTACGTGTCTTTTACTGTTTAATACTTATTTCGTAGGTGACCATACTTTGCTCTATAGAAAGAGATAAAAAGTGGAAATAAAGCATAAGTACATTAATATTGGGCCTACTATTGAGTCAAATGAAGCTCTTATTTATCAATGTTAATAGTTATTTCTCGTGTTGATTGATCCGCATAGCTAAGAACTAAATTGAGCATTATAAATGCACAGCATTATAGTTCATTATAAATTCATTAGGGACCATTGATTCGCTTGAGTTAATAATAACTCATGTTTTATGGTTGCTCGTTTTTCCCTTCTTGTTCCATTAATAAAATCAGTTGCTAATCGGTAAATTTTGGCGGTAGATAACCGGCCATACATCCATTTCTGCAAAACCTCTTATATCTTTCTTATGGAGACTACCTCTTGTAAGCCGATCTCGATTACATTCTCGACGTATGTCAGGAGCCCTCATTGCTGAAGCCCTCCCCTCGTTTATGGTCCATCACCTCCCTCAGCATCTTGATTATACGGCGATCATTTGCAGGCTTCTGTTCTCTCATCATTTCAGTTATACGGCGATCATTTGCAGGCTTCTGTTGTCTGATCATTTCAGTTATACGGCGATCATTTGCAGGTTTCTGTTCTCTGATCATTTCAGTTATACGGCGATCATTTGCAGGCTTCTGTTCTCCTGTCTCTTATACACATCTAGATGTGTATAAGAGACAGGTCTTGTGTGGTTCTCCGGACTTCGATCTGAGCGAAATTTAAAGTTGTCAAAGAACCCCTCAGGGGCTCAGAGACGAGGTCTCTTCCAAGGTTTCCTCGAATGGATCTTCTAGAAATAAGATATATTTATAATCAGAAACCCAGGTTTCTTGTTCTCGTCTTCGTGAGAACGTCGAAGACACTGACGACGACGGCAGACGACCCTAATCCTGAGCCTGACAAAGGCTTCGAATAACTCCCGAGTATTTTTGCGAAGTAAAGCCTATTAAAATTGAGGTTTAAATTGCAGTCTTCTCTCGCCGGCCAGCTTTAAGCCAGCCATCGACCACACGTCAGCCAGCTGGTGTTTTCTCTTGGGCTCTTCATGTCTTAGCAAGACAGTGTACAGAGTCAGCCTATTATTCCAATATTGCATATTCTAGTAGTAGATTCTAGTTTTCTGCGATTGTCATCCTGGTATTCTCTTTTACAAATAATGATATTGAGCTCATTTGTTATACGTTATTACGTGTTTTTTATTCTATAATACTTATTTCTTAATTGGTCACACTTTGCTCTATAGAAAGAGATAAAAAATGGTAATAATGCAAAAGTACATTGATATTGTGCCCACTATTAAGTTAAATGAAGCTCTTATTTATCAATATTAATAGCTGTGTCTCGTACTAATTGATCCGCATAGCTAATAACTTAATTTTGCATAATAAATGCACAGCTTTGAGCTGATGAATAACATTGGAATGTTGTGCCTACATTTTCACATTAGGGACCATTGATTCGCCTGAGCTAATAAATAACTCATGTTGTTTGCTTGCTCGTTTTCCCCTCCTTATTCCATTAATATAATCGGTTTCTAATCGGTAATTTTTGTCGGTGATAACCGGCCATACATCCATTACTGCACGACCTCTTATATCTTTTTTATGAGGCTGCCTCTTGTAAGCCGTTCTCGATTACATTCTCGACGCATGTCAGGAGCCCTCATTGCTGAAGCCCTCGCCTCGTTTATGATCCATCCCCTCCCTCAGCATCTTGGTTATACGGCCATCATTTGCAGGCTTCTGTTCTCTGATCATTTCAGTTATACGGCGATCATTTGCAGGCTTCTGTTGTCTGATCATTTCAGTTATACGGCGATCATTTGCAGGTTTCTGTAACTGCAGAGCAACTTTTCACTCTGCCGGGCGCTCCGACATTGAAGCAAGTGCACTCTCAGTGAATTACTTACGTGAAATGGACTTCCTGAACGATGTCATATGCAATTTAAACTTTGGCAGCGCCAACGTGAGGAAAGCAACGACGTTTGTCTTGGTCTTGCAACCAAAAACAATGAGAGGCAAGCTAGGGCAACGATTTCGCCCGCTCTCGTGTGTGCGTGCATTTTACTTTAGGTGAATAATACAGCAAACAAGTCACGCGTGCGTTCCAGGCAGTCCCGGCAAAGTGGTGGTTGTGTAAACAATAACTCACGGGCGCAATCATGAATTTTAAAGAGTACAAATCCAGTAGAGAATTGAAACGCTTAAATTACAGCGCTGCAGCTGTGAATTCTTGAGCAGTCAATGGCCAGTGGCAACGAATGACCGAATAGATGGACGAGCTCGCCGCCGCGTCCATTTGTTGTGTCGGTCCGGGCTGTCGCACTAAAAAAAACTTGTGGGTCAGCCTGTCCAAATGGTGACACACTTTCCGCACGTAGCACTGATAAGGCTTGTTGCCAGGGGCGAACTGGGTCAAAGTGCACTGATACTAAAGGCATCGCTGCTTGGAACGTGGGTCACAGTAACCAAAATATGTGTAACCATCTAACCCCCATTTAACCCAGTAACCCATTTCTCTGAGAGTTGTCAGGCATGCAATGGCGTCGCTTGCATTCGTTTTTTCTATCACGAGATGGAGCCACGACTTATGGCGACACTCTGATGCCGCGGCCTTTAAAGTGATAATGGAAAGAAAGATCGCACTATCCCGCCCAGATCCTTTTGAAAACACGCAAGCTCGGCCCACTCTACATTCAGCAGAAGCACGCAGCAGTGCTACGTCCTTTTGCAGTGCTATATTGTACGGGGCAGAGCTACATTGTACGTAGCAGAGCTACATTGTACGTAGCAGAGCTACATTGTACGTAGCAGAGCTACATCGTACGTAGAACTGCTACATTGTACGTAGCAGAGCTACATTGTACGTAGCACTACATCTGTCTCTTATACACATCTAGATGTGTATAAGAGACAGGTGAAGGATGAGGGGCGGTGGTGAAGGGTGATGAGGGGCGGTGGTGAAGGGTGATGAGGGGCGGTGGTGAAGGGTGATGAGGGACGTCGGTGAAGGGTGATGAGGGGCGGTGGTGAAGGGCGATGAGGGACGGTGGTGAAGGGCGATGAGGGACGGTGGTGAAGGGTGATGAGGGACGTCGGTGAAGGTTGATGAGGGGCGGTGGTGAAGGGCGATGAGGGGCGGTGGTGAAGTGCGATGAGTGGCGTCGTAGAAGGGCGATGAGGGACGTGTCGGTGAAGGGCGATGAGGGACGCCGGTGAAGGACGATGAGGGACGCCGGTGAAGGGCGTTGAGGGGCGTGACGATGAGGGACGCCGGTGAAGGGCGATGAGGGACGTCGGAGAAGGGCGATGAGGGACGCTGGTGAAGGGCGTTGAGGGGCGTCGGCGAAGGGCGATGAGGGACGCCGATGAAGGGCGATGAGGGACGCCGGTGAAGGGCGATGAGGGACGCCGATGAAGGGCGATGAGGGACGCCGATGAAGGACGATGAGGGACGTCGGTGAAGGGCGATGAGAGACGCTGAGCGGTTAGGACGATGGCGAAGAGACAAAGGACAGCACACACCAGACAAATGACGCTGAAACTACGTTTAATTAAAGTTTATTTTAAAAAAGACGTTTTATTAAACGTTGATTCAGCGTCATAATGTCATGTCTGGTTTAGGGGACATCTTGAAGTAACGTCTGACTTGGTCGGAGGTCCGAGCGTGGCTATCCATGTCCCGGCTAATGGACAACATTTCAGCCGTTCTAATAGTAAAAGATTTTTGATGCTGAACTCCTATTCCGTAAATAACGTCATTTAACCATTTTCCCGGGACGTAAAGTGTGGGCATATTTAATTTCATTCTAGAGCCAAAACTATAAAAACATTGGAGTTTATACTCTGAGAATTATACGGAGCTCGGATGTTCCGCAAGAAAAATTATACACTCGGAATGATGTTCCGCGAGAAAATTCAGTTAAAAGTGATTGGTGCTCAATTGATATAAGAACTATACAATTGAAGTTAAAGTCCAAAACCAAAACCCGCTCATGTAAACATGAGACGAAAACAACTACAAACTTCATCCAGAACATAGAGATATGCGCCCGCGATGCAGTTATTAAGCGAACAAATTATTTATGTGGAACAAATTATCAACTGAGCAAATTGCAGTTATTTTTCTGCAATACTCGACGAAAATAAAACAGGAACGTTGTCTTGTAAGACTAAATTAGCAAACTACGTTAAGTTATCAGCTAGAATTATGTTGGTCTAAATTAACGAATGAATGAAATCTAAATGGTCCAAGTTGATCGCTATCGGCGAGAGCATAATCATGGAAGTCATAAACATAAAAAATCATTCATATAATTACTAAAACTGAAGCTTGAATTGTTAGGTTAGAAATTGAAATAGACTCAAAATTCGCACAAACATATTAAGTTACTCAAGAATGTAAAGTTATGTACGATGCCAAACAAGCTACACTTTAATGTTGCCTTCTATAAAAGCAAAAAAATAAGTGAAATTTCGAATAAATAGTCTTTTCCATCCCATGTCTTGAAAAATTATCATAAAACATTCATTGTTGCTAATTAATGCTACTGCTAGTGGATGCTGTTGCATATTTATCTAGCAGATCATTGATACTAAATCTATTTTTGTGAAAAAAGTTTCTCCATGATTGTCTGAAAATTGCTATTTTCCAGTGACCGTTGAAATAAGTTTCATGTAAAATACTTTTTGGGGAAAGCTTTTCTCCATATCGTATATTAGAAATACACATTCATGTTTTCTTCAGTTTCTTCGTTTGCTTCGACTGCGGAATATCTGTAAATTATCATTCAATAATCTATTTCTTTGCCAAGATAATACGGTCACAATATTTCTACGTATTTTCCAGTCCCGTATTGCAATGCCTAGGTCGTTTATGTTAATTCTTCAATTAAAATTTTTAAGGGAAATAGAGCAAGGCAATGTAAATTGTATCGTGAAGCCATCCATTCATTTACAGACCCTGCTCCGAGCGCACGCGTATCTTTCATTATACTTTCTAGAAGTATTTCAATTTTCCTTTGTAGTTGCTGCCAATTTGGCTAGAACACGACTGACGTGCGGGTGGCGTGAAAGGTAACAAGCTGGGATCTGTCTCAATTATAAACTGCAGAGCAACTTTTCACTCTGCCGGGCGCTCCGACATTGAAGCAAGTGCACTCTCAGTGAATTACTTACGTGAAATGGACTTCCTGAACGATGTCATATGCAATTTAAACTTTGGCAGCGCCAACGTGAGGAAAGCAACGACGTTTGTCTTGGTCTTGCAACCAAAAACAATGAGAGCCAAGCTAGGGCAACGATTTCGCCCGCTCTCGTGTGTGCGTGCATTTTACTTGAGGTGAATAATACAGCAAACAAGTCACGCGTGCGTTCCAGGCAGTCCCGGCAAAGTGGTGGTTGTGTAAACAATAACTCACGGGTGCAATCATGAATTTTAAAGAGTACAAATCCAGTAGAGAATTGAAACGCTTAAATTACAGCGCTGCAGCTGTGAATTCTTGAGCAGTCAATGGCCAGTGGCAACGAATGACCGAATAGATGGACGAGCTCGCCGCCGCGTCCATTTGTTGTGTTGGTCCGGGCTGTCGCACTCAGAGAAACTAGTGGGTCAGCCTGTTCAAATAGTGACGCACTATCCTTACGCAGCACTGATAAGACTTGTTGCCAGGGACGAACTGGGTCAAAGTGCACTAATACTAAAGGCATCGCTGCTTGGGACGTGGGTCACAGTAACCAACATATGTGTAACCATCTAACCCCCATTTAACCCAGTAACCCATTTCTCTGAGCGTTGTCAGGCATGCAATGGCGTCGCTTGCATTCGTTTTTTTATCACGAGATGGAGCCACGACTTATGGCGACACTCTGATGCCGCGGCCTTTAAAGTGATAATGGAAAGAAAGATCGCACTATCCCGCCCAGATCCATTTGAAAATACGCAAGCTTCGGCCCACTCTACATTCAGCGAACGGACGTAGCAGTGCTACGTCCTTTTTGCAGTGCTACATTGCACGTAGCAGAGCTACATTGTACGTGGCAGAGCTACATTGTACGTAGCACTGCTACATTCTTTTACTAAGACAAAACGGAATCAGAATGGCCTTCGATAGGGCAAGAAGAGGATCGCTATTTGGACACGGTCTCTCAATTTTTCTGAGTATGTCGCATGAAAGCGTTCGGTTTTACGAGCCCATATTGGTGCGTACTGCAGCTTGTTTAAGATTTATAAACTTGACAGACTAAATACAATGAATAGTGTTGACCAGTGGTAAAATCTTGGTTAATTTGTATTTAGGCATAAAATATACAAATTTTAAGCGCTCAGTCAAGTCGCCTTCGCGATTATGTTCACTGATGCCCAAATAAAGCTGTCTGCTGGACCGACACAATTTACTGTAGTGGAATGTCCTATCCGGTGTTGGATTTCGACAAAGACTTCTTTTCCCGATGTCAATCCGAGGGTTCGCATGATTGAGCATTTTTATCTCAATTGGAAATTTCCGACTTCTATTCAATGAAATCTTGATCATGTAACGTTCATTCATAAATAAATGTTGTTTTTTTATTTATAAATATATTAAACATTCAATCTATCGTGAAGTTACGATAGCTTTATAAACGAATAATCTCTGGGTGACGAGATTTATTTGAAGTGAAAAACAGAAACCGGGAGTAATTTTTACTTGACAAAATACGATTGTATAAAAACATTTGCTCAGGGCAACGCAGAATACAATGTTAGTCATCTATTCTGTTTTGTTTAAATTTGACTCAGGATTTTGAAAGAACATATTTCTAAAGCAATACATGCGGTGCGCACAATTCCACCTGCATATCTTGTCGCAAACATCGTAAAATCTGAACAGGAAATTCTTTTAATAACATGCGTCACGCTGCTACAATGTTATATGTAAAATTGAAAAAATCTAGTTTGCTGATCATAAAATAAAGTTTATAAATTTATCACCTTTCTTATTATGAATTTATAAAAATTTATTCATGATTGATTGAGTCCTGATACAATATAATGTAAATCACATTGAACATGTGCGTCTAGGATCACAGGTTACAAGTCTCATCGTCAGAAATAATACTTTAGAATTTGTTTCTCTACTGAATTTTATCCAGTAGTTAGTAGTTAAAATTACCCGAGATAAAATTAGGTGAGAAATTACTAGAATTTAAGGTACAATATTTTGATTACTTTAATAATGAAAAATTTTCAACAAGACTGCTAGATAAAATATTGGAAAGCTTAAAAATTCACCATCATTAATTTCCGAGTTATTATCACATTTAATTTAAAAGAAAATCAATACTTTCATCACATCTTTCATTATTAAAACTTAATTCACTGTCTTATAGTGGAATAATCATTCATACAAGTTACTTCAATCAAATAATGAGAATAATTACCATGTCGGCCAAAATCAGAAAACCATAATCATTTCGGATAAAATCATTCGGATAAAAAAAGCATTTGTTGATGACCTACAGTCAAGACCTTTAAAAAATTCACAAAAATCTCTGCCTCAGACACAATTATTTCTGTAACATTTACCTGCACTTTCCAACGAATATGAGCTCACCTTTATTTCCTATTAAAAATAATGAAATAAATTATATTGTATTCTACGGTAAGGAGCGTTTGCTGCACATAGAATACCGCATAACTGATGGAAAAAACATGGGGTCGAAAAATGTCCCGAATCTAAACTAGAAACTTCAAGAGATTACAATCATTCGCAGCTTAAAATATGCCCTTGTTTCTGTTTAAATTCGAGTGATTAGAGCGAAAATTCAGTGAATATTGTTATCAATTATACCAAATATCATAAAAGTTTAATAATAATATCTTCCGCTTATAAAATTGTATCGCGACTATTGACTTTAAATTTTCAATTGGTTCTAATTGTGGTTGAAATTAATTACGTAGTTTAAAAATAGCATGCTTGGAAAAATTTTAACACCATGGTCAATGAGCTTTCGTGTTTTTTTAAATAATTCAGAGTTCAGATTCTGAATCCTCCATAATAACACTAACCCCTTTCCCCTCTAAAGTTTCCCCACAAGTTCATTCACAAGAAACAAGATCATAATTTTCTGACCAATGATAGATTGTCCGCGCGCTGCTGGACCACGGAAATTCTATGTTGAATACTGCGATTTAAAAAAAAAATACAAATAATCTGATGCGTTTGAATAATAAATTCAACACTCTAGCTAGTGAATTTTTTGGCCCTAGCCTGTTAATTTGGCCATTAGATAGCATAATCGAAGTTAACCGAAGTTTACAAAATGAGAATATCAGTAAAAAATGTAGAAACCTTGCTTCTACGATGAAACTCTAGCATCTTCTTAATGTTGACATGAAATAAAATCTATAATGGCACCAAAACTACAATCCCGCAATAGAACAAATTTTCTCATCATGCAGCAGCAAAACTCGGATACGTCTAATAACCATACAGTGAAAATGTATCATTAATATTTACCGAAAAGTGACTTCGCTCCTACTTTTTCGCGTTACGATTCCAATTAATTTTCATTTGGACATTTATTTCGATTGGAACCTAATCAATAAATTGACTGAGAAAATCATACAAAATTTCATGGTAAGAGCGCGTAAATTAGATACGCTTTAAAGGTTACTAAGACAATGGCACGAAGCAACGTAATTCTGTTTAATTATCAACACAGCAAATTTTTCAACGACAAATCAATTGCGGTTGCGAAGGTCAACAGCCATCTGTTATTTTCTGATTTTTATTCCTACAATATATTTCATCGCAACAAACCTGGCTTATAATCATAAAGCGATGAGCACATTCATTAAGTGATAAACGCATTCATTTATTCATGAGATCATTCATAAAGTGATGGATGCATTAGTTAATTGATGAAAACCTATATCAAGTGTTAAACGCATTCACTAATTGATGATAACATTCAGTGATGAATGATAGACGCATTCATTGAATGATGAACACATTCATCAAGTGACGATCATATTTCGCGGTTACGCAAAAGTTAGTTTTACAGCGAAACACCGAAGTGGTCTCGTTACTTCGAATTGGTTCCGTTGGACTCATACTCATTTTTTCAATGATTTTTTAAGCTATATAAATGCAATATATATTGTCGCTGACTTCCAATATCCGCCAGGACCGCTCATCAAACCTACATCTAATTTTTCCTGACTTCCAATACATGAAAATAGAAATCATCATCAGCCTAACCTCGCGCTTCCGTGTGCGCGGATATTTCGTTCCCGTATGAATAAAGACGAACACCTTTTACTTTACCCAGCATCGCCATCATCACCGTATGATTTAGCTTAAATATTATACAAAAATGCATTGAGCGTTATAAACCTAACACTTCATCTTCACTTAACACTTCTTGGAGTCCTATGGATCTATATATAATTATATACACGAACGTTTTTTCTGAATTCTTTCATTCAGCAACACGACATACAGCTCCTTAACAACAAATATATAGCTCAATAATTTATTCATATGCATGATATCTTCTCGGAATGCTAAAGATTTAAAAAATGAATAAAATCATAAATATTTAAAAGAAAATGTGTATTTCTTCCTTAACTTTAAGAAATAAAATTACAAGCAAAAACAACTTAATTAAAGGTTGTTCTGACGTGAAACCGACTCAAATTTACCACAGAAAAATTTTTTACAGAACTACATGTATCTAGATAAGATGCTTTAAGAAGTATTATTGTTTTTAATGCTGCATTAAACGGAGCTTTCGTGTTGATTGGAAATAAGAGGCTGCCGACCGTCGCTATGATCGTCGCATGATAGCGACAAGCCATGCCGAGATCCGGACCACAGTCCGCACCCGCGGACATCTACAGCGGTGCCACCACCCGTGTCTGTTACGTGTAGAATGGCGTTATGGCTTACCACATTCCCACCTCCACCACCAACGCTGCACAAAACATTTCCATCAGATCCACTACCGTTCCCACCAAAGCTACCAGTGTTGCCTCCACATCCACCACCATTGCCGCAACATCCGTCACCGCTGCCGCCACATCCACCACCGCTAACACCACATGGATCTCCCAGAGGAGCTTCTGTGGGTGACGTGAACTCAGGAGGCGGTGGCGGTAGGACGTGCCTCTGGAGTCTGTGGTCGAGGGTTGCGTACGACAAGCTGGGGTTGAGGGCGCCGGTCGTACGGCAGGCAGGGTAGTGGTGGGCGGCTGATGACGTAGGCAGGCAGGCGTGCGAGTTGTGCTGCTGCAGGCGATACAGTGCGCACCCGCGCGCCGCGGCGGGAGGTATGGCGTCGCTCCGTAGCAGGTCTCCAGCACAGGTCTGGGGCATAAAAAAGGCATTGAGGTGTTAGTAAATATTTTTTAGCGTTGATGGCATTTTTTTCGGTCCATAGATTTCAGTTTTTACCGATTGCAAATTAAAAGCTATATATATAAGATCATGTATCCGGTGCGTTCAAGTAAATTTCAATCATTTTATCTCTTTGGGCTAATTCAAAGATTTATGTTATTTAGACATCCCAGCTGATCTTAGGTAAAATTTTGTGTAATAATAATAATCAAAAGGAAAGAGTAAATATTACAAAGTTCATGAGAGGTAATTGATAATAATCATGATTGTTATCAAAATAATAAATCTGTTGTTGTCCCTAATCACTTGCTGAGGCTGCTGCCTTTGATGTACGATCAGTTGCTGAGGCTGCTGCCTTTGATGGACGATCAGTTGCTGAGGCTGCT
>NW_025941286.1:0-35410 GCF_000764305.2 Hyalella azteca | reverse complement strand
GTTGAAAGAGAAGTTTATTTAATGTAAATCCTCATTGCAACTTTATGTCCCTTCATATAAAATTAAAACGTTGAAAGAGAAGTTTATTTAATGTATATCCTCATTGCAACTTTATGTGAGGCTTAATTCTGATGTTAATTCACGTTAGCTCCTGTTAGGTTTCGACTTGGCCTGGTGCTTGATAGAAAATTAAATGACATTATGTGAATTAATATTATGCGTTTAAAAATTACTTTTTAAAGACAACACTTCTAAAGAAAACAGTGTCTCCGATGTTACGTATCAACAATTAATTTCTAATTTTATTTTCATATATTTATAAAAATTAATTTTTACATTTTTCTGATATTAATATGAGAAAAAATTTAATTTTTTTAAAATTATTTATTCTGCTAATTGATTCATACATTGTTTCCAACTTTACGCAAGTGTGCAAAATTTCAGATCAATTGTAGAGGTAGAAGCGTGTTAAATATTGATTATAAGATTTGTAGCAGGCAGACAAACAAACAAACAAGAAGTGAAGTTAAAGAGAAGTGTAAAAAGAATGGTGATATTGATTATAAAAATTATTGATTCGCTATTGCTTCGCGAGTCAGTGTACACATTTCTTCCGTAATATATCAATTAAATCAAGCTATTGATTAAACATAATCATATGAAAAATTCTTTAAATTGATTAGCTGCAACTATATCGAAAAATTTATTGTTTGTCCCGGATTTGCCAGCTTTAATCTCACTAGTGTGCTGGTTTGTCTCCCAAATATCTGAATTTCGCGGCGAAATTTCCGGTCTAAGCCAGACTGAACTCGCCGACCCTCTAACTTACTTGGACGAGTTCTAGGCCAGGGAGCGGATGGGGGAGTTCGCTCCTTCTCGGTCGATGCGCATCTATACTTTTCCGCTCTGGAGAGAGGAAAAGTGTTATTGCGAAGACTTCTTGCGATACTGTTTTTAAATCATGTCAAAGAACTCAAGGCTTCATTTATTGCTTTTAATCTAAACTGCAGATATTTTGTTTTCTCACTCAAACTTCGGTCATTCATACATTTTCTAGAAAGATTTTACATTTTTTTTCTAAACACAGCTTCAAGTCAAGAATATTTACAACCTTGAAAATAAAGATTAATCAATCTTATATTTTCGAGCCTAGGTAATATGCCGGTTTGTACGGAAATTCTTTGTCCCTTGCAGCTAAACATTCAAGTTTACTAAGAATTTTTTCCTGTCGAACATTTTATTCAGAACAATACAAAGCTACAGATGAAAATCCCATTGATAGGGGTGACAATTTTCATCAAAAGTTGTTTGCTCCAATATGCTTGCATTGTGAAAAACTTTGAAAAATTTCTCCAAAATGATTGCGTAGCATGGAGTAAAAAAACCTGCAACACTGCACGGCGTATCAAAGCCATTTTCGTGACGAATGCAATAATTTTATTGTTGTTTCACTCACAAAAATAAATACATTTTTCGTATTTCTGTAATATAACGTTCATCCGTCAACTAAGGTAATGAACGAATGTCGTTATTTGTATTAATTAATTAATTGGTTGGCATAATTTCTCTGTCTACATGAGCCACTAAGTTCCTTTTTATTTATATTTAATATCTATTATTGAAATATGGACATATAATCCACGAAAATAAAATATTGCTGCTGATAATCTGGGGCAACTTGTTTGGATTTGGGGTATTTTCTCCGTGAATGTCGTTATTTGGGGTATTTTCTTCGTGAATATCGTTATTTGGGGTATTTTCTTCGTGGATGTCGATATTTCAGAGCGACAGAAATTTTAGCAGGCGCGCGTGAACAACGCACCATCGTGGCTGCAGGCTTGTGACCAAAGCCCAGACTACACACTAAAAATTATTAGTGAGTCCTATTGTAGAAATTGTGACAGAACTTTTTAAGCATTTTAGTAATTATACGCCCTTCTGCCGGGTCAAACTGTACAGGATGAAAAACACAAGGGCAATAAAAGTTCCGCCATTTTGAAAAAGTCACGCATTTCTCTGGAAACCATACACTAAGAATACTTTGGAACGGATAATTTGAAAAAAATTTTTCGTAAAACTATAACAACCTTATTTCGCAAAACAATGTTAACCTTATTTCGTGAAGCAATATAAGCCCATTTTCGTAAAGCAATATAACTCTATTTCGTAATGCAATATGAACCTTATTTCGTGTGGAGACCATGGCCTAATTAACATGGTAACCGTCGTCCTGGTAACATGGTTTTATATACGGTGCATTATTTCATGATAAAATAAAGGATTAGGTGGCATAAATAAATACCATATGTCATATTATTATTAGTTTTAATATTATTGAGATTACCCAGAAGGATACTGATATTATCCCTGAAGGATACTGAGATTATCCCACAAGGATACTGAGATTATACCTGAAGCATACTGAGATTATCCCTGAAGGATACTGAGATTATCCCAGAAGGATACTAATCCCGTCTTCACATTGTTGAGACTTAGCAAAAACTATTGAACCAAATAAACTTTTTTATCCGCAAATATGGACTCCTCGATCCAAAGCATTTCATCCAAAGAGCAGAATCCAAATATTGTTTCTTCCATAATCCACAAACTGGTTTTCTCGTCATCCTCACTTCGGTTTTCAATTCTATCTTCCACACACCGGTTTTTCAATTCTATCATCCACACACCGGTTTTTCAATTCTATCATCCACACACCGGTTTTTTCAATTCTATCATCCACAAAACGGTTTTTTATCATCCACGTACCGGTTGCACGATGTGATACCGTCCGTCCGCTCCTTGGAAAACGCACCGAAATTTCGATAAAAAATTTGCGTCCATTTTTGACGTTTCTGCATCGCTGCTTGCGGGGATATTTGACAGGAGAAATTGTCATGGCTTGGAGGTAGCTTCGGAAATCCGTTTTTTCAAAGACATTGTACAAAAAAGTGCATTGACGAAGTGCAGAAATAGCGGTGATGTCCATCGGATTTTTAAGGTGACAATAACGGTAGAAGTGTTGATCATTGCCGCTTTAGAAATTTCCAAGTGATGTTTTAAAAATTGTCAGTCATGGAAATTTTGATAATTGACCACGGCCCATTGCCGTTTTAAAAATTGTTGGGGTTGAGTCATAAAACCAGTGGGTGCAGCTAGGGGTTGACCAAACCCCGAACTCAAGGTGTAGGGTTAAGTCGGGGTCGCGTTTGTGGTCTAACCCATTGCCGGGTGACCATTGCTCCCTAATTGTGGGGGATTTATATTTTGCCGCCGTAAAGGCTCCTATATTCCCCAGCTGGTACTCCCCAACCAGCCATGCTTAGGGTAAGATCTATACAATTTACCCCAAGTCTATAACTTCAAAGCAAAATACTTGGAGGAGAATTTTTCAAATTTACCCTAACTTTAGGAAAACATATTTTAGGGTATTTCTGTTTATGGATATTTATGGACATGAGGTTTTTGAGGGTAGAAATATCGTTTTAAAAAGTTTTAGCTGGAAAAAATGTGAAAAATTAATGCCAGTGAATCACTGAATCGACCGCACATTTAATAAATTAGAACTTTAATAACGAAAAAAAAACAGAATTCGAAGACGAGTGAGAAAAAAGTATGAAAACGTATGAAAAAGCAAACAATACAAGATTTGAAACCAAGAAAAATGTTCTAAAAAAGGATTAACGGAATACATGGAATTACTGTATATTATTTTCTTATTTCTATATATAGAAATTCTTTCTATTTATAGGAATTCTTTCTACGTATATATAAAAATGCTTTCTATATAAATAGAAATTCTCTCCATGTACAGAAATTATTTCCAAAGATGGATTATTAAAAAAACACAAAAGATCTGCTTCTATCATCGCGGTGTTGGTTGTTGCACTCAATTCAATGATTGTGTTTAATGTTCCTGTCTGACTTCCTGCAATAATTCAATTTACACAATGAATAATGAATAAAAAATATTAAATATCAGAGATGCACGTGCCAGCCACACCACAGAGACAAGCTCACTGACCGTCTCTGCGCACCATGCCTTATCGCTGCCGTTATCGTGTCAGGATGATAAGAGATATACAACAAAGGGTTCTTATTATAGATTACCTATACAATAATGTTATATGAAAGGTATCTTATGTTGGATAACGTGTACATATTGATTATATAAATTATATATAAACAAATAGGTTAGCCTGGCGTTAAAGGGGACAGATTATTGATGTAACTTGAGAATCCTGGTATCCTGAATACCGTCACCCCAATTCCTGGTATCCTGAATACCGTCACCCCAAATCCTGGTATCCTGAATACCGTCACCCCAAATCCTGGTATCCTGAATACCGTCACCCCAAATCCTGGTATCCTGAATACCGTCACCCAAATCCTGGTATCCTGAATACCGTCACCCCAAATCCCGTCATCCCGGATCGCCCTCGCATGTCCTATTATATATAATCCTTTTAATAATTTAAAAGATTGAACACGTTAATTGAAGTGAGATCCAGTAAAATTTACGTTAAATGCAATTCTTAGAGAGTCTCATTAAGAAATGTGAAAGTAAATTGAAATTATTTTCAAATATAGCTCATATTTCTCAAATTAGATATTGAAGTCAACATTTTATAATTGAAATTTTTCCTCCATTTACCAGTGAAAGAGAATTAAACATTTAAAGTTAAAATTCATTTATGTGTGTTGTCAAGCGCCAAATACAAAAACATTCACAAATATACATATGTATGAAATGTATTAAAATGATGTTTGGTTCAAACACAAACACACATAAACATTGACGAATACATAACAGATCATTTTGGAAAAGATAGAAAAATGTCGCTCGAAACGTATTAACCCAATAATGCCGAGCGGTTCCATTACAACCAGCGGAGAAAAATGGATTCATAATTAAATTGTAAGCTCAAATAAATATACAAGTGGATGCGTATGTTAGATACACATCTTGTACGTGTTCTGGCGACGTTTGGTTCTGCTGTGCCGACTACTCCCTGCTCAGTTATTAAAGACTGTAAGAACCAGCTAGGTGTCAGACAGAACGGCTTGATATTATAGCGGAGAAACTTGAGTAATTCGTTATAAAAAATATATTATTTATGAGTTAGATGCAGAACTTTATCGATAAGGTGAGTAGTTTTAATGCCGTATATGGTATTACGTTATGTATTGTTTCTGAAGTTATTCAGATCATGAAATATTTAGCCCTGTTCCAAATGGGACCAAGCTATAATTTTTCCCACACAACGAAAAATAAATATTTGAACATCTTTTTATTAATTACCGTCACAAGGGATAATATTTTCACAGAAAACAAATAAAAGTTCAGAAAATAACTCTCGACATTAATGGGCTAATAAAAAGACATTCATTCATTGTAATAACGGTAATGCTGTTGTATAATATGGTAGTGTATAAAACACGGAGGGGAATTTATGTATATTGCATGGTAAGGTTGAAATTTAATTGTAAAATTAGGCGCCTATATTATATTATATTATCTTATATTATATTATATTATGTTATATTATATTATTATATTATATTACATTATATTATACTGAATAATTTTTATGTTTAATCATTTTATACATTGTCCATCCTCGGCATATGGCATCGCTGTATGACGTAGGCGCAAGAAGGTAACAAATAAAAATAATAGGCGCCATTCTGAATAAAATAGGCGCAGATCTGGGCGAAATAGGTGCAGTTCAGAGCGAAATAGGCGCATTTCTGGATAAAATAGGCGCTGTTCTCGACGAAATTGGCGCAGTTCTGGATGAAATAGGCACTTCTGACTTCGTCCAATTGCTGACCTCATAACAAAAACGTTAATTGGTTGGCATAATTTCTCTGTTTACATGAGCCACTAAGTTCCTTTTTATTTATATTAAATATCTATTTGTTAAATACGGGCATATAATACATGGAATAAAATATTGCTGCTGATAATCTGGGGTAACTTGTTTGGATTTGGGGTATTTCTTCGTTAAAATTAGAGAATATGCATACTTCATATTTGTATATTGTAATAATTCAGAAAAACCGTGAGGCACTCGACGCATGAACTTCCAGTAGCGCAGGCTTGAATAAATGCACAAAATAAATGCTTTTCATGTGCTCGCTAAATGGATACCTTACCCCTAAAAAACGCAGGCTTTTTAGTATTTTCCGCAAAACAAACTTGAAGTCTGTATAATTTACCGTGAAGAACACAAATGCTTTTGACTTTATCGTAAAAAATACAGCCGTAATATTTTTATATAATGAATACGGACGTTCCTCACTTTTCAGTAAAACAAACACAGGCTCTTTATAATTTGACGCAAAATAAACAAACGCTCTTTATAATAAACGGAAAATAAACACAAGCTCATTTTAATCTAACGCTAAACAAACGAAGGATCTTTATATTTAAACGCAAAATAGGCACTGGGTCTTTATAGTTTAACGGAAAACAAACACAGGTTCTTTTCAGTTTAACGCAAAAGAAACACATAATTTTTATAATTTACCGCTTAAGGCTTTCCATAATTCAGTTAAAATCATTTTTCGTAAAATATGCGCGGGTTTTGCTAACTGTTTTCGCCAGCAGCGGCGCCGCGCGTGCGGTGCAAGAGGCCGGGACAGCCTGGAGCCTGCAGGGAGCGCGGCGCTCCAGTTAAATAAAAAATATGTACATATATATGTATATAAATATATATATATATATATTATATAAGAAATAGCTTCATTTGTGTTGTTATTTTGTTTGAACAATCTTCATAACTCATGGCATATTCAGCGGAGAAAGAGAGCAAATAAGATAACAGTGATACGAGAGAGAAAAGAATGTCCCGAAAAGAGAGACCCGCATGATGAAATATCCCGTAAAGAGCACCTCAGAGAAATTGGTGACATGTCGATGCACTTCTTGTTCTTGTGTGGGTCATCCTGACCCAGTTTGGCGCAGCAAGCGGGCGTATCAGTGCTACGGCCGTACTCTGCTCGTGCTAAGAGTAAGAAAGTGGGTCAATATTTGGACAATATGACCCATTAATTTTCTGATTGTGCACATCCAGCGCGAACTCTTGGATTAGTGAAGCTTTATTGCCGCCACCCCTGATACGTTATCGCGATACGGAGGGAGAGGGAGGGGGGAGAGAGGGGAGTGGAGGGAAGGGGAGGGCGACGACCCGAGGTGCTAAATTGATATCTCACTTGGGAACACTCACAAACATTCATGGGTAATATTGTCCAAATAGTGTCACACTTGCTGCGTGTAGCACTGATACGTCATTTTCCCGCCCCACGTACACTGAGTCAAGACGACCCACGTAAGGGTAAAAGTGCATCGTCATTTGAACAATTTGAGTTATAAATCCGTCCAGTCCAAGCTATTGTTAATCAAGCCAATAGGGAAGTGTCATTTTAATTTCCGGTCATTGGTGGGCGTGACAATTAAGACCATCCGAACTCTTAAGGTGACGCAATTGGTTATTCAGAAATTCAAGGCTAGTTTGTCCCAGAAGTCTCTTTCAATTCCTGTACATTCCGCAACAATCGAAAAGCGGCATTTCTCTCATGTTTCATTTGTCCTGTTACGAAGCTGTTATCGATGCAATGTATGAAAGTTGAGAGGAAAACATAGCAGAACGCAAGACTTGCTCTAGGGTTATGAACGCTAAAAATAATACTCCACACCTGTGTATTGTGAGAGTCGCCGTTACACTCACGAAAGAGAAGTATAACGAGAAGAAGGTTTCCTAATATGATTGAAAGTTTGCTCGTAATTAGGTAGAAAAGAACGAAGGAATTTATTTGACGAGCTAATTGCAAGCTTGTATATGTCATTACGAATGACGTGTAATGAAATGATACCCTTGACAGCTTGCAGACCTGTAGAAGTAAATCCTATCATTAACTCTCCGTATTTTAGTTAATAAACAATACAGTTTGACAGCAGTGCAGGAATTAATTGCAATGATTCATATTCGAGTGGCCAAGAGCATTCTACCAGTTTATAGGATAGTCTTGAAGGTAATGACTGAGAGCTTGAGATGAACGCGACTTTAACTTCCTACGTGGCGTTGCTAACTTCACGGAAAAGGCAAAATTTACTTAAAGTAATACAGGTGAAGTGATTTTTGTGCACTACACCTGCTCAAAATGAGCGCAGTTGCAGGTGCTAACACTTCTTATCTTTCCTGGCCTGATAAGCGGACTGGTATAATGATGAAGAAATGTCTACAATGTGTTCAAATGTGGTCAAATCCATGCCAAATCGTGTTCAGGTGCTTATTGAAGCAGGAGGAGTCATATCTCTCATTAATTATATCATCTTTTGTGTTATTGACATGTTTTTTGTACATGAAACTTAAATTTAGCCATAATTTGTCTTATTTCAGCGCTGTCCGTATTAATTTACACGGCACTGCAAAATGAAAAGCATGGGGGCGGGGAAAAGAAAAAAAGGTCCTCCAAAGGAAATGAAAACGATATAAAAAAGTTCTATAGGCGTTGGTTATTTGTGTTAGGAATATAATGTTTTTTTTTTCAAAATTATACATTATACGAGTTCGAATATTTTTAAAGTTAACTTTTACGTTTTATTTGCATTTTATTTTTGTTTTCATTTTCTCAATAAATTCATTCGAGCAAATGTGCTCATAAAAGTATTTTACACGTGGGTATAAAATGTCATCAATATCTGTAGATTTATGAATACTTATCCTACATCCCAAATAAAAATTAAGGGTGGCGCACCGATGATTATAGGTGGCGATAGTGGATTATTGGTGGCGTAACGGTGGGTGGCAGATCTGCCAAAAATCGACTATAAAACACCTATAAATCGAAAAGGTGGCGAGTATAGGTGGGAGTCATCGATGAATCATGGATGATTTATAGGGTCTGAAACATCTATGGCACATTGCAGACAAATCTCTTGTGAACCACCGATAACCGTTTGCCCAAGCTGCACAGTGCACGATGGTAGTGGCCACTGTAATTTATCCAACGTAGAAAGAAAGGTGTTATTGGGTTGTGGGTCATTCTAGATCAAGACGAAATCATGACTTCGTTCTGTGTGCTTGGCTTCTAAGATTAAGTTCTGGAAAGAAAATTTAGCAAAAATTTAGCGTGAATTTGGTAGGCACGAGTAAAACTGACAGTTAGAAGTAAGGTGTTCACAAATTTTCAAACCAAAGTGAAGCCACTAGGCATGTATCAGGCTGCTCCTGATATAAATTGTACGAGGAACAATGAAAAATTTTTGTCGCAAAAAAATACAGTTTCTCAAAAGATGACTGCGAATCCAATTTTTATGTTCACATGAGATATTGAGTTAATTTATTTCGAATTTTACGTATGCGCCAACTGGCTGTGTTGGAAATATTGCGATAAATTCTGACTAATTATTGTATCATAAAGTATAAATTCTAGGATCGATTAAGTGTGTCATATAATATTGGCAATATTCTTAAATTGCCCCATTAATTTAAACTCTAAAGCCACGTCGACGTTGTCACGAGTTGGGTTTACGGGAGTCGGCGTTAAGCTTCCTACTGATCTTTACCCTGTCTTGCTTGAAATGTGTGCTTTCCGGGTAATTTGCTTGTCAAAAAGGTATAATTTATACGCAGAGGGAATACGAATTCTGATTTCTATCGCTTACTTCGATAGTGGAATTCAATTATTTAGGGAAATTTACTCATATAGGCAGATAATTATTTCGATTTTAAGTCTAAATCTCTACTAGAGTGGTTCCGGCATCTTTTGGACTCAAAAGATTAAAGATTAGGCTAGAAAAAATAGTGACTCGAAGTGGTGCAGGTAATTCACGCCTGACATTTAAAATCATCGAGTGATATCAATTCCTTATTTCACGCAGAATATTCTTGGTGAAAATATTTCGAATCAAACCGCTGTCAATATTGGTGCAATGTTCACACTTTGAAACTTCGATGCTTATTAGGCATTTTTCCGTAGCCTTTACTCTGAGCTGAACCATCGTTCGCTATGAATAAACGGATTTTGTTTCAGTGGCTGTTTACTCGAATCTAGCAGCTTGTTCAAATAAAATTGTTGATGAAACCATCTAATCATCACGATGGTAGCACTAACTTCTGTCATTCGATTAAATTAATACTTGCAATACTTCAGTCAAATATTTTAAAATTACTCCAGTGCCTAGTCCTCTCCTATAGCTCAACGGTAAAGGCTTCGCTTCGCGTGGGGGAGACCGGAGTTCGAATCCTGCAGGCAGGGAGTTCTTCAACTCTATTTCTCACGAGGTATGTGTATGGTACTCTGAAAATTTGTTCCTGCTACATATCTGACATTGTTACTAGTGCTATAATGGTAGATAACATACGCAGCCCTTAGGATGGTGATTGTGAGAAACTATGTCAGTAAATACATACGCATCGGATCAGAAACTAAATTTAAAGTTTTTATCGACTTCGTTTTAAAAGTGGCCACGCCTGGCTCATCAATGTGCCACTGGTGCCAATGGGTGGTTATTGGCGGAAGGAGAGCCTTGCGTTTGGGGGGGCCATAGGCAGGTTATAGGTGTGGTAAAGGTGGTGCACGCCACCCTTAATTCACAGTATAAATCAAAGCTGCTCCACCTATGGCGTTCGCCTATAGCCATCATAAAAACATAGGTGCTCCACTCTTAATTTTTATTTGGGATACACGCTCCTTTAAACGAAAAATTAATGCTAAACTTGCGACCATGTTTGATATTTCATGTCGCTTAAATATTGACAACAAGAATCGTGGGAGAGAAAATCAATTTTCGTAGAAATTGTTTAGGCGACAACGAAGGAAACTGCCAGAGTCCCGCAGCCTCCATCGCTCCTGTGGAACTTGACAGAGGCCCGAGAAATGATCCAATGTAGAATGAGTTTTTCAGAGGAAATAAATGTGGCCATTTTAGTCTTATTGGAAAGACCTCCTCGTCAGTAGAATTACTGCTGAATTACTAATGAATCGTTCAGTCTAATTACTACTTAGTTCCTAAAGAATTACTCAGTTGATTTACTGTTGTTTTACCATCTGGTATTACAGCTGAATTACCCAGCTGGTATTACAGCTGAATTACCTAGCTGAATTATTTGACGACAATGAGTCATGATCCGACGCTTCCACCACCTACACTGAGGCAGTTAGGGCTCTTCTGGTTGCTTCTTTACTTCATCATAGAGTATGCTTGTATGATTAAAATATCAATTCCCTAAAATAACAACGTGTCCTTAACTAAACTCAGCAGGATCAATTAGTTCCTATAGCTCCATCATCACTCCTTCAGGGTAGCTCCCCGCCATCACGACTGGCGGGGCCGACGACTCACATGTGAGCCGACGACTCACATGTGAGCCGACGACTCACATGCCACCTACAATCTGGAGGACCTAAGAACCACATGCGAGAGGCTCACAATGAGACCATCACCCGAGCGACATTGGAGGCCTGCACCAGCATAGTTATGCGGTGCCCCGACCCATCGAGATTGACGATAGCTGAGGCCCTCATTATCAAGAGCGAGTCTCCAGCTATCAACCTCCAAACTACTGGATTCGTCCGGACGCTGAAATTATTTTCGGAGTAATTTTTAAGCTAATATTTCGTATTGTATCCACTTTACCTTTGATATGTACTTCTATCATTTCAAATTCAATTTCAGATGTTGTAAAACCTTCACCAGCTTGATAATGAAAATTGTATTTTCGAAACGTCGCAATCTATTAAAATGTCATTCGGAAACCTGCTTTTCGATCTCCCGGCTCCAGCTAGAAATTTGGTTCGACTCATTGAAAAGACGAACAAGAAGATTGTAAATAAAAAGCATGCTCTGGTCTTCAATCAAACTTGCATAAAAGAGAAGCTTCTGCCGAACTACACCAACCTAATTTCTCTTATTGCATTAGCTTCATGTCATTCGATAGTTTGACAGGAAAATTAACAACGTACGCAAATCATTAGTCTACTGAAATCGCAAGTTATCCAAGAGTTTTAATGCAAATAAAGCGCCAGATAAATTCACCATGTCTTCAATGATAACGTTTCGGAGACCAGAACCGAAACGCAGGGAAAGTCGATCAATTTTATGATCCGATGATGGTGCTGGTTATACATTTTCATTGAAAATATGGTGAATTTCCTCGTATTTTCTTTGCTCTAATATTTACTGTTATTAACGCGTTTTCTGTATATCCATGTTAGAAAACTTTCTCATGATAAACTGATTGATTTCTTGCTTTAGAAAAGCGCGAATGACCTTCAACGTTTCTGTTAGAGTGTTAAAACTGGAAGAGCATGTAAAATTCTTACGTAATTCAAAGTATTATAAAACTGATGTGAAATAAATATCACAAATGGCACCGGAAATTGGCCCAAAATATCGTGCTATGCGAATGAACTAGATGGAGGATGAAGTTCATTCTCCCGTCACTGTTTCCAACCCCTACCCCTCCTCCCTCTCTCAAAACACCCCCATGCACGGCCTGCTTAGCTGCTCTATTCAGCTCCCTGCCGGGCAATCCCAAGTACCAGCGCTAAATTAGCGCAGAGTTCCGTCCCAGCCGAGCTGCTAGAATTTTGTCTCTATATCAGCCATGGCACAGCGCAGTTTTAGGGATAGATGGCCGGTTATAGTTTCACGGATCCATCCAGCTAAAGCGCGACCAGCCCGGCTAAACCCGGCGCCGGTCTCGGCTCAAAATTTTAACTGGGTAATACGTCTCGGACAAATTTACGGCCAATCTCCAAATTCAGTGACCAAGGAATATCTCCCAAACTAATGAACGCAACTCGACGAAACTTGGTACACTTATTTATTAGGACCTAACGGTGATGTTCAGCTCGTGAAAATTTTTTCCATTTCTCCTCCTTGAGTAAGTTATACGACAATCCGAGCCGAAATTTGCAGTAACCAAGAAATATCTCTAAAACTACTGAGCAGATTTGAACAAAACTTTGAATATACATTCCTATCATTCCGATGGCGGTGTTAAGCTCGCGACAATTTTTTCGGTTTTTTCTTCGTATGCAAGTTTTTACCATTTCACCTTCATTTGCGAGTTATACAGCAATACGGGCCGTAACTTGCAGTGACCAAGAAACTTCTTCTAAACTATTGAACAGATTTGAACGAAACTTTGATTATACGAACCCGACCTCCCAATCTCCGGTGATGTTTAGACACCTCCGGTGACGTTTGTCCGACACCTTGAATTAATGAATTAGAAGGCCCCTTGATACCCTTTGGAAGGCTCGGCCTTTACGCTATCGAGCGCTTTTTTCAAATCGAGAAGAAGAGTAACACAGTAGTTTTTAGCATGAAATGTCATAAGTAGGTTATGGACTAGATAGAAATATTGTTATAGTCGTATTAGTGCCCTAAAGGGAACCAAATTGATTATCAGATAAAAGTGAAAATTTGTCAGTTTACGCTGTGCCTAGCGCACCGAAGCTAACAACCCGTGAGTGTTGTTATATATATATATATATCTTCCAACACTGTGAACATATCTTTGGGATAAACTAAAATGTTCTCCTTTTCCCAAACAACTACGTACGTGTCCCGCCGTCTAGTCAGGCACCGAATTTTCTCAACGACCGCTCCAAGTTTTTCCTCTCGTACTATGTTGTGTATTAGTTTATTAAATAGTATAGTATATTAGTACGTTATATCTCGAATGTAATCCCTGTTAATATAGGATTAGACTTCCTTTCAGCTAGTCCTCGAGTCACTCATATGATCCTTCCTTTAATGATCTCGTGTTCTCTGCCCCCGTCTCTGCATCGCGCCATAAGTGGTCCGCGCGTCTTAGTACTTGTAGAATAATCCAGAATATTACAACCTGTACATGGGAGTTTTAAACAATCGGTCAACGGAAAAATACAGAAACAATCGAGTCATATCAAGATAATGTTCCACATTTTTTGAGCCGTAACTCTCTAAAAAACCTACGCAAGGTTAGCATGCGTATCACAAAATCTCTATGTTCAGGAAGTATGACATCGTCGAATATTCCCTTCTTAGCGAAATGTTATGCATGAAAATATTCTAGTAGAGTTCTCTGTACTGAAATTTTAGTAACATCAGTACAGTCAACTGACGCTCAGAATTTTTTGTAGTCAAAGCTCAAGTCTGTTATCTTTCACTTGTTCGTTGCTGCGGTTATCTTGATAAGGACGGATTGTGGCGAGCGCCAGACTGGCATAGATGCGTGCAAGAGCGCAGCGCCGGCACAAAACCTAATCAGGAAATATATGGGTAATATTGTCCAAATAGTGACACCTTCTTATCGACAGCACGAGCAGAGAGTGGACGTGTAGCACTGACACGCTCTTTTGTCGGGCCTAACTTGATCAGGATGACCTACACAAGGCCAAAAAATGCATCACTAGGTGGACTTCGTCCAAGTAGTAAGTAGTAGAGAATAGTAGTGCATCACTACTACTCTCATTCATTTCTGAGAGTGTAACATAGCTCATCTGAAATAAATATTTTCAGCTTAATGTAGAACTTAAGATATCGATGAAAAACTTGAACAAAAACGTAAGGTATCTACGTCCGGTGACGCAAAGATCGTTTCCACATGCAGCTCATGAAGTTCTTTGATTAAGCATTGAACTTGCGTGAGGCGAGCCTGCCGCGGTCTCGGTTAACCTAGAACTTTTTCTGCTCAACTCTTAGTAGTTTTTCGACACAATTGAAGGAACGTAATATAAATTCAATGACAAAAGAGTCCAAATGAATGGCATTCTTCCCTATTTCTAATAAACGCTGGCACAAACTTTATTTGGCTTAGCCAGGGGAGGGATTAAGAAGCGTTCAGATTTTATGCTTTAATCACACCTTAAAAACGAAGTGGATCTGAAAATAATCACGGTACAAAGGAACCAAAAAGTAGCTAAATATGAATGGTAATGAACAATATATCAAATATGATCACAATAGTAATGTCGCAATATGGAGGAACTTCTTAAATTGATCACAAATTAACATACGCATGTGCTTGGCCCTACATTTCTGAATGGATAAAATTTTTCCACCGTTGAACTTCCTTCTCTATACGCTCTAAGCCTGCAAGTTTTACCACGACATTTAATGACATCTGCCTGCTAAACAATTGACAGAGTAAATGAGCGTAAATATACATAAAACAGACATAATAACGATCAAGTAATATTTCAAAGTAGTAAATTTGGAATACTGGGAAGGACATAACACCAAATAACCTAGTCTTCGCGTGTGTCGAGATAAGGAACAACTGACGTGCGAGATGAAGCGGCTAACGAACGGTTCCTAGAGTGTTGCCACTAGGTGCGTGAAGCAAATGACATATAAAGTGAAATTAGTACTAAAGAAAAGAAAATAAATCCTGTTGTCCAGGACACTAATATATTGTTATTCTTTAATATATATATATATGAAAAATTCTGCACTAACAACCGTGAGCAAAATCATCTCATGCAACAATCGCCCGACAAGGGAAGGAAGTTTGCACGATTGCAGGGAAATTCAAGTCAAACGTCAATTGCAATAGGTTGAATGAAATTAGGATACTTGCTTCATCATTGAATTCACTAATATTTTATAAAAAAATCACTGTATTAGTTTTATTGCAATTTAGTACTTGAATTCATATGATAAGTTGATCCAGTTTGCTCACTAAGAACACATGAAGTGCCTTTACCTTAATGCCAAGGCTAGTATTCTTACCTAATTTTGAGATATAAAAGCGGTGGTCTATAAATTAATGATTGTTTGATTGAAGACCAGAGCATGCTTTTTATTAATAATCTTCTTGTTCGTCTTGTCAATGAGTCAAACCAAATTTCTTGCTGGCACCGGGAGATAAAAAAAAGCAGGTTTCCAAATGACATTTTAATAGATTGCGACGTTATGCGGTGCCCTGGGGCCATACTTTCAAAACTCGCTAAGTGAACGTAAGTACTTACGCTCTATTTTCTTGTCTATGATTGGTGGATTTTGCTTGAAAGGCCGTCAATGATTGACTGATGAACTTCCGATCTCTTAACTATTTTTGAAAGTATGGGCCCTGACCCATCGCGACTGGCGATAGCTGAGGCCCTCATTATCAAGAGCGAGTTTCCAGCTATCAACCTCCAAACTACAGGATTCAGAGAGTAATTTTAAGAATAAGAGCAATTTTAAGCTTATATTTTAAGAAGTATCCACTATACCATTGATTTGTACTTCTGTCATTTCCAAAATTAAATTTCAAGTGTTGCAAAACCTTCACCTGCTTGATAATGAAAATTTTATTTTCGAAACGTCGCAATCTATTAAAATGTCATTCGGAAACCTGCTTTTTGATCTCCCGGTGCCAGCAAGAAATTTGGTTCGACTCATTGAAAAGACGTACAAGAAGATTGTTAATAAAAAGCATGCTCCGGTCTTCAATCAAACTTGCATAAAAGAGAAGATTCTGCCGAACTACACCAAATTAATGATTGTATACAATTGGCGCAATATGAAGACCATGCAAACTTGATTGCATATAAAACTTTATAAATCGTTCATGGTTGTTCATAAGAAATTTTACATAGATGAAGAAAATAGATTTAAATTCTAACAGCGATTTCTTTTGACTTCATCACCATATTGATTGCAACTCTTTAGATATGAACTGCTGAATAAATGATCTATGGGACATTTTTCAACAATTCGAAGCCATTTCTTCATATAATCATACGTGTTCACAAAGCGATCATTAATTCGAATAATATTAACAGTTTGAATTCACAAATGTTCCCTGCCTTCCTTGATAACTTCCACACAATTATACTTCATGAACGGAATCATCAGGATCAGGATGAAAGGACCAGGAGTCAAGTGAACAGAAACTGTAACAAGTTAGCCGGATAAAAGTATTGCTTATAATAACATGGTGAAATAACTAATAATTAACCTCATAAAAATATCAATCAATAACTTATTAACATGACTTATTATTATCCTGATGTTATTTTTTAGTAGAAGAAAATTTCAACATCAGTGTATAAATTTGTTCATTCTATGCATTGTTCTTCATCAAGTAACGACTAATATATGCAAAGCAATTTTTGGATCGCTTTACATTCCGGTCAAACATTAAATGAACTCGGCCTTCATTGCTAACGAACTTTAATTGGCAAAACTCATATAATTTCAAACGAAAACAACAGTGGCAATCTTCCTACCCAGCACAATTGAATTTAGTAAGTGGTCAAGATCAATATACAAAATATAATTCACTGCAAATATTATGGGATTTGAAAATGTAAAGTATACAATTATAATTTTGATCGAGTTCTACAACTCTCATGAATTATGCCTATTAATCAAGGTATAACATCCAGTTGGGATGAACTGCACCCTAGATTCAATAGTATCCCATTTCAGAAAGCATTCCTTGCTCCAAATAGTCACCACAAGCCTCGACATTTGGCAGGAATTCAATCAGGCAACAATTCCTAGCGTTTCAACTATTGATGAACCCAACTTATGTATGGACATGACTCCTCATGAAGAGGTCTCGTCGTCGCGACAAGTTTATTGCTCGCATCATATAATGTGAGTCTAAAGTGAACTGTTTCATTAGACAAAATCTGAGAGAGGATTTTGATGCGGTAATCCCGCGCGTACATTTATTTCTGTAGTGGTGAAGTTGCAGGGGTAGGCTCGCGTATTCCAATCATCGTTGAAGCCATCATCACGATAATATCAATTTTGGGTTGTCAGATGTCACGACTGATAAATGTACGTGATTGCATGGGATCATTGGCTTTCGCGGACCAATTAACTGTTTGCCCTGCTGGTTTCGGTGACGTGCAGCCAAATTTCGCGGCTGTTGAAACAAGGCATGGGAAAGGTGATGCATGCACGAAAAAAATTGGTTAAAGGTATGAAGGGCAGCTTTCTCATGGTAAAGATTCATTCTTTATTTGCACAGTGTACATGATGAAAATTGATAATTGTTCCTGCTGATTGCGTGTGAATGTTGAAACATTATTTGAACACGATTACTGCTGATGCATAAGAACTCTGCTGGCTGGCATGCTGTGATCATCTTGCTTTGTTACTGAGGTGAAAACAGAAGGCAATGTACATATTAAAATAAAACCTCCTCTTTGCGACGATGAAATACAAATACCTGCCGGTTAACGAGGTTTAGACTTTTTATATTATATGTTAAGTTTCTCTGAAAATTTTCTACTTGCCGGATCCAGAAAATTTCCAAATTATGATGGTTCAGATCATAGCAAATATCCTTTATATTTCTAAAAATTTATGAGTCGGTATCTCGAGGCAATTTCGGTCTTTTGTTAGTGATGAAAAACCGTTTATTTTGGGTGTAATATATAAAAAATTTGAAGTTTGCCTCAACGCAGAGATGGTGAGAGTGACGATTGAATTACCACAAGAAATTAAAAAGGTAACAAATGGTTCCTTAACAATTTGTTAAGGAACCTCCTGTAACTTAGAAGCAAAGACATGGTTCTGTCCTGCCGAAATATTTCAAGGCCCTCTGACTGCCAAGAGCTGATTAGCCCCTTGGCAATAAATAAATCGGCATTGGTGCATCTCCCTTCACTCACTTTGCGCTGGAAGTGGGAGATGCGCGAGTGTTGCCCTCTGAGTGCGTCCTGACTTTCGCCGCCTGCAGCGAGTCCAGCAGCTGGTTCACTTCGTCGGGACGAATCATGCTGTTACACAGCCAAAGTTCTTCAAACCTGGGTGCACAAACCTCAATGTCTTCATAGCAACCAAGAACCTTCAAGTACTTACAAACACTGCACATTTTGCACTACCAATAGTGAAACATAAATCAGCCTAGGTTTCCTAACTTGCTAAATTTAATTTTATTCTTCGTGGAGGAAAACGAAGCACAAGAGAGCTTCACTAGAGAACAGGGGATTCTTCCACTTCCCAGACGCCAACGAGCCTCTGGACACCGAAGTGCTATCATGCAGCTGGGGCGCCATGTCATCAAGTTTACAGGACAGATGTCGCTTCAAAGTCAAATAATTTCTCTATGGGAAGACTTTTATTCAAGTTCCCTTAAATACAAACCTCTTAACTTCACCAGCAGGGGCAAAATGAGTGATTGTGTAGGCCACGGAATTCCACGACTCCTCAACTGGCCCATCTATATATACGCACAGCCATGGCCTCGGTATAGCGGGCAGCGCATACGTGCGGGTGTCTGGCAGAAGCGGTCGTGTATACACCACTGTAAGTAAATTAAGGCATTAATGATACAATTGATCACAAGTTACGCTTTAATGTTTAATACACAGCAGGCAAATTGTACAGGCGTGCTTTTTGGCAACACTCGACGCGTGCGCTCATCTGCTGGGAGATAGATGAAACTTTAGTTGTACGCCTTTAAATAATATGAATGCTCCCAAAAAACTAATATTGCAAATACACGTGGAAAATAACAAAATAATTATGAGGGTGGCAAAAGAGATCGAAAGGATTTTGCGAATGAACAGAACACTCAAAATACTCATGTTCAGGCTTTAGAGAAACGTCATAAAATGTCATCTAACATCAAGTAAATGCATTATACAACTCATTCGCAAATTTTAAGTGCTACTGCAACTCATGTTTAAACTAGTCCGTGGGAATTGCAGTGACATCCTAAAAAAATCAAATTCGAGCTGCATACATAATGCATGTCAACATGTATTGATGTGTGCTAGTGGTTCTTAGGTGCACGTGGCACTCACAGGGCCAATATCATGAATTCGAGGTAACAGTAATACGTTAGAGGTCACAGTAAGACGTTAATTAGAGACTCACCGAGTTCCTTTGCCGTCCCACTCAGATTTGTGAGGTCAAGGGGCGTCGCCAAGTAAAGGTTGAGGCGGGCTCCTCGCGTCACCGCACCAAGGGCTGTAACCCCCTCAGAGGTGCCCACACAACCGTCGAAGTCTATCACCTTCACCCTGTCCATATGTAAGCAGAGTAATATCAAAACAATGAGATTTGGTTTGGTTATTGAGATACTTCAATTATTTAATATTATTTATTTGAAGTATCAATAATTGAAGATGAAGTGGACAATAATTCATTAATTATAAAATATTAATTATTAATTATAATAATTAATATTTTCAATAATTACTTGAAAATATTTGTAACTAATTATTTTAGATCAATAAATACACCTGCAGACGTAGAGCCGTCTCATCCTGTTGATCAGGCATGACATTACAAAGAAAGATGGTTATAAGGAAGTCAGTAGAACGTTGCAGAACATGATGGTTATAAGGAAGTCAGTAGAACGTTGCAGAACATGATGGTTATAAGGAAGTCAGTAGAACGTTGCAGAACATGATGGTTATAAGGAAGTCAGTAGAGAATTACAGAGTAAGATGGTTACAATGAAGTCAGTAGAAAATAATAGAGACTCGTGAGTTATTTTTGAGCTTAGCTGGAACGTGGATGCTTGTGGTACAGGTATATAATCTGTAATATATGATATCGAGCGTGAGTACAGTGATTACGCACACAGTTCTATTTGATTGCGGACACAGGTAATTCAAAAGATTGCTTAAATAAAATTGGTAAAATAATATAATGCACACATTGATAAAATATCCGTCACAAACATGGCAAGGAATAGACTTAGTATTTTGTTATCTTGGTTCTGAGCTAACTGCTAGCTTAATTAAGTTTCATTGCTGGCAACACTAAGGGAAAACAAGACCGATTAAGTTTTCACCATTATTGATTCATCAGTGAGACAAATTGAGCTAAAACAATCATTTCAGACAGTGTACGTTGATGAAAGTTGGATATCCTCAATAGAAAGGGCATCCAATGTTCTTTAGAGTGAAATATCTTGGAAACGAGGCAATCTTGTCGAAACGAGGCAATCTCTCCCTACGATTAAAATTATGAGTAACCGTAAAGATCTGCCCTCTCCGATATCTGAAAGGGCGTTTTTTATACTATGCGTGCTATATTGCGTAAATCAAAAGATAAAAGCTTCATTATGAACAAGTTGGAATAGTAATAATTGGCCCGCGCGGTTACTATGCGATGCTGAAGTTTTTAGAATAGCGCAGCCTTTATTCATTTGTACTGTCACTATTTACGGTGTCATTGGCTTAGCTTATCGGTAAGTAAGAGTAAAGTACAAGACTTTTAACCCTGCACACGAGGCCAGTGGCAGGATAACTAATGACAGTTAGCCTTTGAAAGTTGCACTGCCCAGAAACAAATCGGTGCCTTAGTTGCAGACATTTCAACTGGCTAATACGCTCAATGTAGCGTAGCTAAACGAATCATTCCGAAACTTCGTACGCTGTTTTCTCAACTGTTCGTTCGCCGTTTTCTCTCATTTTCGCTCAGCCACAGACAGCCACTGCTGCTAGGCTGATGACATCATGACAGGACTTATAAGGAAAGCCGAAAATTTACATGCAAGTTCGAATTTAATAGTTATCAAAAATTTATAATAGCTTAAATCAACTTAATAATAGTGATATTATAACTAGTTGAATATATATCATGCAATAGTGATTAAACACACGTACGACATTCACATGCTTTATAGTTTTCATCGTTGGTGTTTTGTTGCCTCGAATTCAGAGGCGGTTTTGAAGTCATATTGGTCATGAAACATACCGCAGTTCGATTACAGTCTGTGTTACTGGTGAGCCATGCAGGTAAAAGATCATCGACAGTTAATTCAAACTTATTCATTATTTCTAATAATGTATATAAAAAGTTTGACAAAAGATTAACCTGGAGCTTATGTCATAGACATGATTTTAGCAAAATAAGTTACATAACAATTCTATTTCTACCTATCCCAAATAAAAAGTATTAATTATTGGCGGTGCGAGGAATGCTTAAACACCAACACCTCGTACAACGTCGATCAATTTTTCATGCTACCAGTAATGCAACCTTGCGATAGCACGCGACCTGCAAGTTGTGATGGTAGATGATGGAGATTCTAAACTTTCCACAAGTTTAATTATTCTTCGCAAAAGAATAACAGATATAAATGATATCTAGAAAATGTAGGCACATGAGTGCCTTTTCAGTCATAATGTAGAAAGTTAGGTTAAATAGCTTATTTTAATTTGCCATGCATGCGTTCTACGTGGTCAAGTGGACTAAGGCTTCGCGCGGTCTGCAGCGAGCCCGGGTTCGAATCCTGCTATGGTCGGCTATAGTTCTTACAGCGGAGAATCGGAGGTAAGTGAATTTATAGGGTTGCAAATAATATGTCTATATCTAATAATGCAGCTAATTGCAATAATATGCTGATATAATGTAACTGTCACGATAAACCATGGATACCTAAATCCCGTCAAATCTCAACATGAAGGGACATGTACAGAGAGCTGCATTGTGAAGAGCCATTTAGGAATTTCAATAAATATTTCATTTTATACAGCAATCGATGCAATGTATTTTCTTCGGAGTTGTTACACCGTAATATCACTATGGGCGCGTTAAAATCCTAGGCTATATATTGCATACGAATTATTACATTTGTATTGCTGAGTAATTTATTTGAATTTAAATTTATCTCAAACGCTTACAATTTTAGCGTTTGAGACATAGCAATAGTGGACGCGATACTCATATTGTGGTATTCTAATAAAATGATGTACTTCCGGCAGTCTTTCTCTCATCCTATGCGCTATTGCCGCCGCTATATTATATTTGGTGTTCTCCTTCACAATACTGCATGCATAGAAGCGTCGGCGGTAAGTTCACCGAGGCATTCTCTTTTTAAGCGCTAAAGGTAGCTTTTAATTACGCGCTCCGGCTGGCTGAGGGGCGTTTTAGACCTTCGGCAACTCATTTTGGGACAAGCCGGGATAGTCAGTTTGGTGCGTACGCACCGATTTGTTCCAGTGTGGCTGCCGCTCCTGTCCCAGGATGCTAGCACGTTGACAATGTATTCCCATCAACTTGACAATCGCAGTACAATCTCACGACGAAATAAAAAACCTATATAAAAAGTTCAATAAATTTGCGAACAAAACACTATCANAAGGGGGGGGGGGGAGGAAGTCGAGGTAAATCTGCTCTCTTTAATAGAATAATTTTCTGCGCAGCAATGGTTGGTTTAGAGCAGTTTTTACCCCGAGTGTTAAGCCAACGTCAAAGAGAGCATGTATTGCAATTGATGAGACTTACTGCGTGTTTAGCATGGGCCGGATGAGGTCGTCATTGGGTTGGTATGTCTTTGTTGGTTGATTGTGCAAGTAAAGTTTGATATCCTTTGGGTGGAGCTGCACCAGCCTCCGCCACCGTTTGAGCTTACTCCTCAAGTCGTCGGCCTTGATCATCACCAAGAGAATGTTTGGCTGCGTATAACGCAACAGTTCAACGGCGTTTTCGACATCCTCTCCTGCGGTATGTATATATATATATATATATTTGTATAGTTAGGCAGAAGTTTTTCTTTTATGCAAGTTTTATTAAAGACCAGAGCGTATTTCTTATTAATGTTTTTATTATTAATTTTCTCGATGCTGCTAACTAGTCTTTTTGCGGGATTTGAAAGTTCGAATATAATTAAGGTTTCCAAATGACATTTTATTTGACTTTACGACGTTTCGAATAATCCTTATTCATTATCAAGTAAATGAAGTGTTTTACAACGCTTGAAATTGAAATTTTGGAATGACAATAGTACGTACAAAGGGTATAGTGGATACAACACAAAAATATTATTGGATACCCCGACGCTGCAAGACTGGCGATAGCTGAGGCTCTCATCATCAAGGAAGAGTCTCCAGCTATCAATCTGCAAACTACCGGATTCGTCAGGACATTGAAGTTGTTTTCGGAGTAATTTTAAGTTTCAATTTTGTATTGTATCCACTATACCCTTTGTACGTACTATTGTCATTCCAAAATTTCAATTTCAAGCGTTGTAAAACACTTCATTTACTTGATAATGAATATGGATTATTCGAAACGTCGTAAAGTCAAATAAAATGTCATTTGGAAACCTTATATTCGAACTTTCAAATCCCGCAAAAAGCCTAGTTCACAGCATCGAGAAAATTATTAAGAAAATCATTAATAAGAAAGACGCTCTGGTCTTTAATAAAACTTGCATATCAAATTGAGCAAAATGAGGAGCAGCAAATGATTGATGCAACAGTTGCCTCGTCGTCATGTAACAGATTTTGTAACGAATATCTTGATATTTCTATAATATTCAGGACTTATATAGATTTTATAATATGAGCGAATAATGCACAAGGGGAGACTTCCATAAGTTATGAGGTATTTATATGGAATTAAAGGCTGCAAGATACTTCTGAACATCTGTGCAATCCATTAATTTCTTCTAATTGGTATAATTGGATTCAAATATCTAACTTGGAATGGGGCACTACTACATCTAGAATATAGGGGGCTCTCTTTTTTGCCTGAGGAGACTAATCTATTTAGTCTCCTATCGTTGAGGGCTCTAATTTTGCCTGAGATACTAATCTATTTTTTGTCCAAAGAATTGAATTTTATCGTTTATCTTAATGATTAATTTTCTAGCACTGCTAAAAGATCTTCTAGTCTCAAATTGCACTTCATTGCAGCACACATTACTGGTCATTAGCGGCCAGATTAAACAGTGTAAACAATTTATTTTCGAATAGACTCATCATGCAGGAGAGCTCGCTACCCACCATTTCGGATTGGCCAAGTTTTTCTGAAACCATTTCGGACTTTCCAGAAAACATCCTCATCTGGACCTTCAAACAGTCTCTTAATTTCAGCCTTCAGGTCGTCTTTTTGAGCAGCGATCTCCGTTGAGGAGAGTCTGTAAAACCTGCCAGCCTTTCCTATTAGTTCCATTAAAGCGGTTTCAATACCAATGAAAATCCGCGAGTGCCCGCGAACCTTCGAGTTGTGAGCCCATTGGTTTCGTAAATCCTTTACGATTCGAAACTCGTTGAGTAGGTCATTATTTGGACCGTTTTTATGAATATAATTAAATAACGCAAAAATTGAACTAACGTCTAGGTCGGCAGGATTTCGCTTTCTTTTCAAAATCTTCCCCATGCCTCGGCACGCATTTCCCCATTCGGTATCATTGAAATGTTCTCCTTCCCGCCGTTTCAAATAAGCCTTGTAAGTCTCGTGGTGATTCTTGTTGTGACATTCTTTCTCCAGAAAGAACCTCATTACTTTATCGCTTAAGTCCATCGCGCATAGGTTGAGGTGCGACCAAATATTCTCGTTCGCCCTGTAGACTTCCGCAGTGGATCTAGGCGTGGAGGAGGCAGGCGGCCCGGTGTTGGACATTTGGCTAAGTTTGAAGAAATACAAGTTAGATTATAACGATCTCGGAGTTACTATTCACCGTTACTAAAAACACCGCACGAAATATTTACTTTACATAACAATAAAATAAGTTTATGGGGAGGAGAGCGAAGAGCTCTGAATTCGCGTCAATTGAAATTTTGATTTAAACCCACTTCTCGCATTGTATGAAAAATTAGCATTCTATCTATCATTGTTACATTATAGACGCATTTAAACATACCTCATTGCACGTTTGCTACTCTAAGGAATTGTGTTGGACAATCAAGTCGCGTTCAAAATACGTTTTGAAGAAACCTGTTTCAATCGTTTTACGTATAAATACGTTTTAAAAAGACCCACAAATATTCTACGCATATGAGCACTATTCTAGCCTAGTTCTAATATTCAATAGGGGCTAAGCCTTGTATGTGGATTCAGTTTTAGCACTGACGATCATAGGCTGCTACCATCGTTTTCACTTAAGCTATTGATGAACAACTTTATCTTGAACCTAGTATCGATTGCGCAGACGAGTATGAAGACCTTCTTGGAAAAGATACAGGATACATGAAGCGTGCCCGTATATATGAACTGCAAAGCAACAAATAAACAACATTGAAATATTTAGATTTAGAAGTTTAATGAAAAATTAGCCATCATAGCTACCTCAGAACTGTTTTGCAAAGCACTGCAAATGTGTTGAGGTGCTTCGTAACTGATGAAGGCTCTGAAACTGTAAATGGTAATGGTCATTGCAACTGATGAGGAATGCCCCATAATTGCTTAAGGAGGCGCTTTAGCAGAAGTAAATATCATCATTAAAAGAAGTGACTTACACATCCGTCAAACGGATGGGAAAATGTCAATGGTTATTCCTGCTAATTGTAATGTTGGGTCCCTTACGGAGCAGTGATATTCTAGAAATATCTCAATAAGCGTCAAAGCCACATCTTGCGGAGAGTTTGTTCGATGTTGGAACTCTCTTTACCAATGTCTATGGTATGGTATTGTATAATCCTAATTATGCGGTTATGCTACAACATGATTTTTCAAAAGAAGTTCAAGAGAGCTTATACGATAGCTTTCAATTGGCGGTGCCGTGCTTATACGATAGCTTCTCAAAAATTTGAAATGCGTGCCAGAGTAGAATAACAAGAGCTGGGTTTAAATTAATCAAATTACTAACGGTCAAGAACTCTTGACTTTAGAATTTCAAACGATTAGTTATCAATGAAATTCGCGGCTTTCATGGGAAAATCATTGGATGTATGATAAAATAGGGTTGGTGTTGAACTGTTTTATATAAAAAGTAAAAGCGGGATGATAATAAACATCTTATTATCATCCAGCATTGTCAGGAGTAGCAGCAATCGTGTGCTACCAATCCGGAAAAATTCTACGATTCTCATTGACTTGGTAAAAAAAGGCATAAGAGATTACACATCATTAAAGAATGCAGCATGCGTGTTAAGCAGCTTGTTAGTCAGAGTTTACTGACGAAACCCAGTTAAAATTTTGAGCCGAGACCGGCGCCGGGTTTAGCCGGGCTGGTCGCGCTTTAGCAGGATGGAGCCGTGAAACAATAACCGGCCATCTATCCCTAAAACTGCGCTGCTTTTGATGTATATATTTCCTCGATAATTGAATTTGTTAGATTCTAAATTACGTTGCTAATGTCAATACGATGAGAATGTCAGTAACCAATGTCAATACAACCTGTCATTGCAAGAGAGAAGTCTAGGTGAGCTCAGAGAGAGAAGGAAAAAATTTTTTTAAATCGTTGTTGACAAACGGTGACGCGTAACTGCCGCGTACACTGCCAGAGCCGCCCCAGAGCAGGCGTTGGGCAGGATTGAGCAGGCGGTGCTCAGTAAGGGCTGCGTGACGGCAGGGCAGAGCACACCTGGGCAGGTACTCAGAAGCTAATTAGCGCTGATACGCGGCTGGCGATATCGTCTCTAAAGCGGACATTTCTGCTCTATCGCTGCTCTGTCGCGTCTCTACGCCGGCTCTGCAGCCGGCGACGGCCTGCTCTATTCCCTGCCCTAAATTTTAACTGGGAATAATAAATGACATATCAGAACAATGGCCTGCACAAGTCAAACAATGATTGATATAGAGAGTACTGAAATTACCTCCAGAGATAGGATTCAAAATAGGAAAGGAAAATTTAACCATTATAAGGTCAACTCGGAACAGGGGGAGTGTTGATTCCCCAAGTGAGGGCAAGGCTACCTTCACTCTCCTGCTGCAAATAATTAATTTAATGGAATAGTTCCTAATTTTGATTATACGGACCATACTTATTATTTTTATCGAACTCAAATTTTACCTTCATGCAGCCCCTGACACATAGTTTTCAAGTTCCACCTTAGGGCATTTGCATATCATGATATGTTGTTCCTTTCTTTAATGCTATTACAAAGAGCATACATATTTATGGATTTAAAGTGAAATTCAATGTAACATTTAAGCAGCAATTTTATTTCTTTCGCTAAGTATTCGGAAAAAGAACGATTTATCGTGCAGTAGTGTGGAGTTATTTTAAGCTTCAACTGTCCGTCTTCTTCTGGCGAACCGTTAGAGGTAGGCACAGACACAAGGTCCTCTATAGAGAATTGGTATCATGTTCAAAATAGAGCTGCTTGAAATACCATGTTCAATGTTCATTGAATGAGAATGAGGATTTTATGGAAGGTAATAAGGCAATTGTGATGGTTATGAGGAGGTCATAAAATATGGTGCGTTTATAAACTCCTCAAAATTTATAATTTCAATGTTGACAAAATGTCGTAATAGTACTATTTCACCGTCGCACCGTAACCTCAACACTAATAACAATAACATCGCTTCAATTTTCCTCTTGGTCCATTATTCAACGCTATTCAAAAGTCATAAGCGGAGGTTGTTTTAACAATTACTCAAACAGTAGCTGCTTGAGATAAGTCAGCTGTGATACGTTTCTTAGTTACTTGGTTCCACGAAGACAAGTTCCCAGTTGAACTTGTTGTTAAAGAACAAATGCTTTTGTTCAAGCAAATGGGGGCCCCTCTGAAATTAACTACTTTTCCAAGTAACCATATCCCGTCACTGAAGTGAAAATGCTACATTACCGTCCTGTTGTGTTATGTTCTGCTTGTAGAACTCTTTAGTCATGTCTCGTGCCTTTCCATTGTTATGACTTATTTCCAATCGCTCTTCTTTAGGCTTTAGGGCGTCGTTAAACACTCTTCAAAACGATAAACATTAGATAATTCATTCAAAATTTGGTCTAAGAGAAAAGCTAGCAAGTAGCTATACATTGTTACCTGCTTCCTCACCATACATTTACAGAACATACTTGTAGAGAACATTGCTTCTTAGCAGCCCGGCTATTCGTTATGCTAATTACTGACCGCATTCATGTGAATATTTAAATATTGGAGGAAGGGGCGAGACATCAGCTGGTGCATATATAACCTTTTACCTTATTTCCTGATCCAAGTCTATTTTCTCTTTACCAAGATAAGGTGCTTCTTTCGAACAGCCAATACGCTAATAGTTTAATTAAAAAATATTTTTCATGGAAATTGATAATTGATGGCTTTATAAATCGCATGAAAATATAGTAAACATTAATGAAAGAGATAAATAAGTCGGCCTTCCTACATTTATGGGCTAAACAAGAACATATTCGTTCTCGATGATCTCTCACATGCAGATAGCTCGCAGTCTCGCGTTTACTGCCTCTCCTTTGGGCACATAATCACAGATCCCTTCCTGAACAATACACCTCACTAAGTGGGCACATAATCACATATCCCTCCCTGACCCCTACACTTTACAGTGGGCACATAATCACATATCCCTCCCTGACAACTACACCTCACAGTGGGCATATAATCACACATCCCTCCCTGACCCTTACACCTCACAGTGGGCACATAATCACAGACACCTTTCTGACCCCTGCACCTCATAGTGGGCACATAATAAAAGAACAGGCTATTGCGAAAACTCAAAGCTTGGCTGAATCAGCCTAAATGGCGCCAGCTTGTTGCAGCGCCTCCTCCAGCTCATCCCATCTACAATGGAGGTGGAAGGAGCTGCGTCTCATCAGCATCTGCTCCACGTACTGCAGCACCGCCCTTAAACTGAAGAAAGATATTGCATATGAGACCCGGCAATTTTTTGAGTTATCTGAAATTCATCGCAATCAATTTTTTTAATTGACCTGGAATCAAAAACACTTTGGTATAAAAATTCTCAATTTGTATGATGTTTTGGGAGAACATTATTCTTGATAATGCAATTCCTTGACATAAATAAATAAAATTTTGTCACCAAATTTACGTTTTTATAAGATAATGCACTAAAGTAAATTCGCAGTCGTAATTAGTCCGGGAAAATTACCAGGAAACTCATAAAGAAAGGTCACGGCATCGAATTATTCAACATAAATCTATCAGATTCAACGATTACGAAGGCAACAACAATTATCAAGTGTTCATTTGTTCCATATGAAGGATTATACTTACGGTTGCAAGTTAGTCGGCGACTGCAGGAGTTCCTTGGACGGCTCAGTCACCTCCAGCATATTGGAGGAACGCGGAGTGCGGTCGTCAACCCTGCAACAAAATACGAGCAACGACGTCTAGCAGTGCCACAAGAGACAGCAATTAACTGTACATGTCATCATTCCCGCTTGTATTTATTCATGTGCTCTCATAAGCTTGAAATTATAAAAGCTAATGTACTGCTTCCAATGATGTGAATAATTCCTGTCTGCTTACCGAGTTGATACATGTGGCGTGGTTCCTATGATAACGTTGAGGGGGTCATCACAGGCTAGGATGCGATGGAAGACGTAATCGGCTGCAAACATCTCTTGCAATGTCTTGTTATGGAACGTTCCACTGAAATTGTCTTCCTTAGATTTCGGTATGTTCAGTTTTAGCAACCCAGCAAGGAGGTCTTCAAGATGCCAATCTTCTTTGAGATGCAGAACGCCTTTGTTTTCTGAGAAAGTGAGGACACTATCGCAGAGTGATTTTAAGGCGGCAGCACCGATAAATTCGAAAAGATCATCAACGAATTTTTTAGCTCCGGAGTAATCCTCACGAGATGATATGATGCGTTTCCTGAACATCTCCAGAATGTCAAGCGCCACATCCCCGGGTGTTTCCCATGAAGAGATCGTCTCAGGAAAGTCATTCATGATTTCACAGAAAAGCATCATGGTTGTGGAATCAACGAAAACACTTCTAACATCTTGATTCATCAATGAGAAGGCTTTTCCCACACTATCTCCTTCCTTATTCAGGAATTCGAGTTGTGCATCAAGTGTAGTGAAGGGCTTGACGTGGCTCTCAATGGAATATGTAGCATTCCATGACAGGCTCTCTATACCTAAGGGACCAACGATTTTCTCAATTTCATCTTTGAGCTCTTTTTCCGTCGTTACAAGCTCGGTCAGTAGGAGACGATAAAACCAGCCGGCTTCTCGTACCAGCTCTACCAACGCTGTTGACAGCTCATCCAACTTCTGGTGGATCGTAGAAGGCGACCAATAGTACATGATTTCATGTCGCAAGTTCTTGACGACTTGCAACTTGTTGGAAAGTTCAGAGTGATTCCTCGTGACATCATTTCCGAAAATATGGTCAAGCAGAATGAAAAGATCTGTGGCGTCTAAATTTTCTGGATTCCAAGCCGTTTCTAGAAAGTTTATTAGGTTCGGACATAAGTTGTTCCATTCTTCATCACCGAAAGGACGTCCTTGCCTACGTTCCATGTATTGTTTGTAAGTCTCGTTGCTTTTTTTGTCAGAACATTCTTTGTTGACAACGAACTGCAGCACTTTTGAGCTCAGTGCCGTGAAACAATAAATGGCGCGGTTAATCGAAAAGACCATTTTGCATACGCTGCCTTCTGATGCAGAAGGCCTCAAGTCATCAGTCTTGGCTACGTCAGCCATCTTACGGGGTCTGTGGAGCGAAGAAGCACAATGGCAACATGATGTACAAAATAAACAGCAATATTCACTAGACACACGAGGAGCCGATCCACCAAATACTTACTGAGGGGATGATACATTGAAAGCGTACAGCCTGGAAACATGAACATCAAGCGTCCCGCTCAAAGAAACAAACATGAGCGATTCCCTCCAGGTACGGAAATACAGCGCTACCTGTTCACGTACGTAAAATTTAACGCTTTTCTCCCAGACACATATCTTTAAAACATTTTCACGCAGGCCAACTAACTTCAACGAAACAAGTAAACTTCGAAAGTTCCCCCCCCCCCACTACGACATATCCATCTCAATAACAAATGTTGTAGCCCAAAACATAACACAAGACTCTGAAGCGTGACATAAGTAAGAAATGTCTCCAACCTGAAGGCCATTTCACAATAATTAAGCGTCACAACAACAATACCAAGTTATGGGTTGAAGTCAAGGACTACCAATGTCAAGTGAGTCTATATCACTGCCTACATATTGGCTTCAGCTAATCTACAAACGGTATTCTGCCCTCCAAAGAATCTTCCGGACAATCAACAGAAAACACACCAACACTGCGAGCTGAGATTGGCGTTATTAAATTTAATGTAAATTCTTCCTTCCTAAGAAAATTTCAGACGTTTAAATCATTAACCAATTATGAAAAGCGACTGTGTCAAAAATTTAAAAATTGGACTGAGCTTATTTGGTAACTGTGGACAACACGCTTCCTTTGCGGTCAATGTATGTGCTATGCAGCGTATGTATGTGCGTGCATCGGTTTTCACAAGAGGCAGTTCAGAGTTGTAAAAACGTTCATTTTTCACACTCAGGAGAAAAATAATTCAAAAATAATTCGTTTGCACGGCGCAAAGGTTCACTCCAAACTGGAAAAATATAAGTCACGTATCGAATGATGGAAGCCGGCGATGGGACAAACGGGAATACAGTACCAAGATATTTTATTACAACGCTTCTCTTTGACTTCACTTCTTGTTTGTCTGCTACGAATCTTATAATCAATATTTATCACACTTCTAACTGTCCAATCGATCTGAAATTTTGCACACTTATATAAAGTCGGACACAATGCATGAATCAATTGACAAAATTATTACTTTTAAAAATATTGAATTGAAAAATGAAAAAATATTTTAAAATAAACAATAAATTAATTGTACATGTGCAACATCAGAGACACTGGCCTCTTTAGAAGTGTTGTCGTTAAAAAGTAATTGTTAAATGCATATTATTTTAACTTCCTGATGTTAATAATTTCAGGCTTTTTGGTTCAATCAATTCTAAATAGCGTAATTGACCGATTACTGTTACAAATCTACTGGAAGCTCCAACAAACTATAAAAATATGTTATTGACATTTCCAGTTGTTATAGTTTATAAATCCTTAAGAGCTAAATTGTCGAGAAATATATCGTTCGGTTTCTAGTGCAAATATCTATCGACTCTATAAGCCATTTTTCTGATTTATTAATTATTTTCATAAAATAGGATAACGCTTGCGGCTAATAAAAAAACTCCAAAAAATGTGAAACAAAAAAAATTGTCATTTGAGTTACGAATATGATGCTATTGTTCCAAATTTTAGCTATATGGCTAAACGAGTTTAAAAATTTTAGGAGTCGCCTAATTTCCGTTTTCTTTACAATCACCGTTTGTTGTCATTTTCTCAAAAAAATCATGCTCAAAGATAATGTGCTTGTGTTAGTGTTTTACACGTGAGTATGAAGCTTCATAAATATCGGCCAATAAATGAGTGATTTTTTTACCTATGCGCTTCCCGCTGAAAAAATGAAAGCTGATATTGCGTCTGAGCTGATGTACTCCACGTCGCTCAAATCAATGACAAGAAAGTTCGTGGTAGTGGCAAGCTATTTTTGCTGAAAAACTTTCGTCGACAACGAAGGAAACTAACGGAGTCGTGCAGGCATCATCACTCCTCTGGAACTTGAACGAGACCTGAGAAATTATCTATAGCAAATAAGTGACCTTGATAAATAAATGCTATAATTTTTGCAGCCTGACTTCCTATTAGAAGGTACTCTAAGCAGCTGATAGACTGCTGAACTACCCAGCTGAATTACAGCTAAACACCTAGCCAAATTACCCAACAGGATTATTTCTTAATTATCCATCTATTTGCCGGCAATGTATCATATTCCTACGCTTTCTTCCTACTCACTGAGGCTGAATTACTACTGCATTACCCAGCTTGATAGCCACTTTCCCTGTATTCTGTACTTATCAGTTTGCTAGGCAATATTCGTGATTTGAAAGACTGTTAACAGTGCGCCACATTCTGACGCTCTCTGCGTTTACACTGAGACCAGTTAGGGTTTTTTAGGTTCTTATTTACGTTTTCATAGAGAATAATCGTATGATTAATATATCAATATTCAGATATACAGTATATATTTGCTGAAACATTGAACTCAGTATGATGCATTAGTTCCTATGTCCTGCTGGCTATTTTGATACATAAAATAGCGCCCCCGCCATCACCTCCCTCATCACCAGCGCCCCGCCATCTCCATCATCGAGAGAAAAGCTCCCCAGCTCAGCTGATGAAATTTATTGGTGATACAAAGGTAGAGAATAGGAGAAAGCTTAACGCAGGAGTTAATTTAGCATGTAGATGTAAACTGCGGTGCAACTCATCCACGCGACAACATTTCTTCTCGCTTCGAGTCACCGACATGTGGAACAGCCTCCCTGAAGATATTGTTGACGCTCCGAGTATGAACGCGTTCAAGAACAGACTATACAAGGCCGTGCAGGAGCATATGTTTAGTCATGAAAAGCCTCGTATTATACGGAACAACTGAAATCTAGAAGCGATTTTAAATCTACAGTCCGTTGAAAAGACTTGATCAAAAGGCCAGTCTAGTCAAGAAAAGTACAAGAATCGGCCTATTCTTCAATGCCGAAGATACTATACTATACTATAATACTATACGAGAATATCTAAAAGCTGTGCGATGGCGCCGCCATTTTGGAAGCACCGGATGACCTACCCAATCTTCAAGGTCACTCACCACGCAAAGTTAATGTCATCCCCAATGCTCACAAGACGACCAGGGGTTGACCCACGTAGATCATCCAGAGACCCCACACCAGGTCACTCCCCAAGTGCAGAGTAAATCACCCAAGTCACTCACCCAGCCAAGCCAGCCCCACTCACCCGTCGGGGTCACGGAGGACGTCCGTCACGTGAAGCTTCACCCAGCCGCCGCTGCCGGGAATAAACGGAAATGATGTTTTGAATACAAGTAACTTTGATCAACAATGGGCTGAAAAGCTAATATTTTAATAATTGCTAATTTAGTAATCACGGCACGTGTGTCGGTATCTACCGAGACTCACGGCACGTGCGTCTGTATCTACTGAGACTCCCGGCACGTGTGTCTTTATCTACTGAGACTCACGGCACGTGTGTCTGTATCTACTGAGACTCACGGCACGTGTGTTCCCCTCCTGGCATGGCGGGGGCAGGGCTGGTAGACGCACGTCAGCTCGGGGGCTGGGCGGGCTCTCGACCCCAGCGTCGTGCCCCTCCTGGCAAGGCGGGGGCAGGGCCGGCCAGGCGGCGTCCAGCGGCCAAATGCTTACGCCTGCGAGTCAAACAACGACCAATATTACGCGAGGGAACTGCTGTGCTTATGGCAACACGAGAGCCAGCCCTCAATGCATTGCTGTCAGCCGTTAATCAGTCTAGTCGCGTGGCCTGCCAACTGTTAATAACTCATATCCTGCAGGGTTGCGAATATCCAGTCAGAGTGGCGCCCAAAACTCACCCAGCCTAATTATCAACCATCATACCGGATGGCGACTATGATAACTATGCGAAAGGCGACTATGATAAACTCCGTGAAGCAGTGAATGCAGTGAATATTTCGAACTGTATTAATGACATGAATGTGGCTGAGTCATGGTCACTTCTCAAGGACACGGTTTTGTCTGCAGTTGATAGAATAGAATAGAAGTGTCGGCGTTGAAGAAATAGGCCCATGACCTGTTGCCGATTCTTGAACTTTTCGTGACTTGATTCACAATGGATCCGGCCTTTGGAACCCGATCTTTCCATAGCTGACGATTGATTG
>NW_025941285.1:0-620 GCF_000764305.2 Hyalella azteca | reverse complement strand
TTTGTGATGCATTTACACGGCAAGCATTGAAGTTCTAAAATAATGCATGAGCTTTATTGAGTTTACATAATCATCGGTTTCTGTACAATATCGAATTTAAAATGGCTTCATTGTTTATTCACCATTCACGTTATGGTGAATGAATGAATAAGAATCATGCACAGTTCATTCAACGGAACTATATACCAGATAAAATTTAATATTAGTAAAGATATTCATGCGTTGTAGATAAATTATTTATCGAAATTTGTAATATTCGTTGTACTTATATAAACCACAAAATATGAACTTATTTACCGAATTATTTAACGTTGCTTACATCCGGTTGATAATAATTTCATAATATTATTATTTCACCTCAACAAATTAAATTACATGGATATGGATCTAGGATCAAGTAAATATAAAATATTCATAGTTATGTATAACTGTATAATCATCTGTTTAGGCACATTTTTGGACCACAGAAGGCGACCTAAGGTAACACGGTTCTGGTACACGGCAGGTACATCATCAATACTTTACATAACATTTCATCATAATATTTAATATATTATAAATTATAAGTATTCAACTTATAATTTATAGGCACAACTCAGAGCGTTTGGTAGAGATTTTTA
>NW_025941284.1:0-263 GCF_000764305.2 Hyalella azteca | reverse complement strand
ATTTAACCCCACACACAGAAATACTAATGTGTCATTGTCCAAATAAAGACATATTCTAATACAGCACACTGACCAATGCACTGATATGCTCTTTGCCGTGCCAAACTGAGTCAGGATGATTCGGACGACGAGAGTGCATCGCCACGTGGACAAAATCTCACTTATTTCTCTGAGTGTAATGACGTGACCTCAGTGACCTGGTCTTCCGTGCAGGGCGACCACGAGGCTTCGGACGAGGCGGGCAACCTCAACCATCGTCACGA